>NW_020693494.1:0-17336 GCF_002925995.2 Terrapene triunguis
CATCACCTGACCTCTTTCAGTATCACCCATCAGCCCCCAACCCCCACACACCCTGTCACTTGGCCTTTCCATGACTTCCAGACTACCAAAAGATATTGCGGCTTTCTGGTGCAAGGTGGCTTGTATTAATCCCTGTGTGAACAGGGTTCTTGATCAGTTTGACAAACTAAAGCTGCGCTTTTACATAGCCAAAGACAAAGAAAGAAACAACAATGCTGAACTTCTTTTTCATAGATGCAGCGATCCGGTGAGTAAAATTTACCTTCTAGAGCTTATTGGTGAGAGTTGTGAAACCATGTATTTTTGAGAACGGGACTGCTATGTTAAACTACAACCAAAACCATTGAGTCGCTTTCCAGTTGGAACTCTCAAAACAGATGTTGTCCCACAAACTTACACAGGATCGTTTTAGGGGTCAAGACAAAGATGCCACATTTATTATTAATCTGTAACTATTAGCAAATACCTTAATGCTTATACACATACACTCACACACACACACCCCAAAATGTTCTGCAGCTGCTGGATAGTTACCAGTCCTGATTGTAGTTTGAGTTCGCAGCTTGGGATCGTAGCTCGTGACAGCTAACTGGCCAGGAAAGCTGAGCACGAGGAGGAGCCGGGTCTCTGTCGGGCGCGCACCGATGCTCCTTGATGTTGATAGCAGAACGTTACCCAAAGTCTCTCATCTCACCCTTCCTTTTTTATAGGAGTTTAGTTTGGATTCAAAGTTCCTAGGTCTCGCTGTGTCAGGCCGCCTCTGGGTTTGGTGCTTGATCACCCGTCAATTGCAGGCGTGACTGTCAGCCTGGGACCTGGCTTTCATCTTCCTTCTGTTGTTTCTTTTTAGGGTGGATGCTTCTTGCTTGAGTTAGGGCTGTTGTCTAGTTCTTCAGCCGTTGGTATTTGAACTTTATCTCATCAGGACGGGCTGGTGCTGGAGGTTGATTCTATCACCCATGCATCCCTCATTCACACATCTCAACTAGACTAATAAAATTACAGCAGGGTTTGCAACAATGAAGGTTGCAGCAAGCCCTTACAAAATGGAGTAAGCGTTTTAAAATGGGGTTTGAATTACAATATGGCACAGAAGTTACAATGTAGGAAAAATGGAAAGTGTAATGAAAGTTACAATGTAGGCAAAATGGCAGGTGTTATGAAATGGTGAACAGAAGTTACAATGGTACAGGATAACTAAAAACAATTTCATTCATGAGTCCTACACAGACACTAACAGTTCACATGGTCGAAGATGTTAAAATAGGTGTCGAGATTTCATGTTGGAGTTTTGAAACAGATGAAACAGAGATAGCCACCAAATGTCGAGGTGATTGGATCGCTTGCAGTATTAAGTCCTTTTACTGCACTCAGCTCGGCACAACTTAGATTGGCTGATATCTCATTTTTGCCATTGGTTTGTGGAGACTTTGGACAGTTGGAGCAGCAATGGAGCGGTTTGCCTATGGTTCACTGGCCTCATGCTCAGGAAAACCAAGTTGAGCAGTTTGAAGTTCTCTAACACACGGATTCTGCTGAGAACAAAATCTTTAGAGAACTTTGCTCTTTCATTCCTGTTGCTACCTTTTAGCAAAGCTGCAGTTGAATGATTTTCTCAGATGAACTTGATACAAACAAAATTGTGCAAGAAGATGCAAGAGGAACTTTTAGAGAACATTCTTATTATGACACAAAATCTGTTGTGAACAGTTTGCATCAAAGAAAGAAAGGATTGCAGTGGTCACAGCTGATGTATTAGCAGCAGGAGGAGCATTCTACTCCCAATGAAGATAGCAAGGATGAAATGTTGCCTTTTAGAAATTAACAGCAAGAAACTAATTCATCTCAAAATATGGACATTGACTACCATCACTGAATGCCATTAGAAAAAAAATAACATCATGATGTGATTGTTGTTTTTACATTACATATGTTTTGGGCTTCTTTTGGGTTATTTTTAATACCGTCATTCTGTTGTTTTTTTGCAACACCTGCCAACCCTCAATCGGGATACAAGTACCAGTATTGGGATTTTGATTTTGAATTTGATGATCATCTCATAGCTTTGTTGCTAATGTGCACCAGCTCCTGCTGGGACTTGTAGCTTTAAAAAAAAAAATCTATACTAGATATCGAATGAAATCTTCCATTTCTTTCTTGCTGTATAGGCCAACGTGCTGATTGCAAACAAAAACCAAAACTGTTTGCTTCAAGAAATAGATTGAGTTACTTTGGGGTTAGTTTTTAAACTTGGGCTAATCATGCAGTCGAAATCTGGCACTGTTTCGAGCTGAGCTGGAGGCAGAGCAGCAGCAGCCAGACACACAAGGGGAAGAGAAGCAGCCCAGAAGGCAGAAGGGTGTACGTAGACCTGATGGAAGGACAGATGCTGGGGAGAAGAGTACTGCAACCTAGAGCCGGAGGGAGTGTGACCACCACCAGAACAGGTGCCTTACTTGCGGTATCAGGCAGAGCAGCCACGGCCTAGGTTGGAGGCCTGGGACATGTGAGGAACAAACTGGGAACATTTCTTACATCAGCTGTTTGTGGTGTTCCCCATGCCCACAGAGTGGGGTTCCTTGTTTCTTGAACATTTTTCATGTTTTCTTTTTTTTTTTTTAACAATTTAGCGTTTAGTAAATTATATGTGGTTTGAACTTAATGTAGTGATCAGTGGGTCACAGAAGCATTTGGTGTGAAGAGGGTACCCTGGAGTGGGGCCACCCTAGCACCTGTCCTAAGTGACCACGATGAGACTGGAGGTTCAGCCTGCCAGGAATCCTGGGCCCAGCCATGTCACCATTACGAGGAATCTGCTACACAGGAAAGTGTACGGGGAGTCCTTGAGGTGAAGCAGGTCTCTGGGTAAAGGGAATTGGAGTGAGGACTCAAACCCTCTCACTAGCCAATTCTCCTGGGTGCTGCAGAAGCCAGGAAAGTTTCCCACGACAGCAGGACCATTGCCCCATGTACAGTAGGGAATGGGACAAACTGGATTTGGGGCTGGATTTTAGTGACTTGTGAAATATCATATAAATGAAAAAAATCTGAAATGTGTAACTTTGGGGAGCACACTTTCTGAGTCAGGTGAATGTAACATCACTGCACGCAGCTGGCTGTCCTGACTCAGGCAGATACGGGCAGCCTGAGTCATGGCTTACCATGGCTGTAGAGGAGCTGGAGTGAGCTGTTACCAATGGCCCTGAGTACTGAGAGAAGCCCATCCCCTGCCACAAGTTCCCCCCACCACAGTGGCCACCTCAGCCCGGCAGGCCCCCTGGCTGTGGAGGGAATGCAGCCTCATGGTGCTGGGGACCATTTTGGCGAGATGACATCTCCCGCAGCCACACACGGCTCTGGTCTTTACACCCCTCACCTCCCTTGGTGCCAGACAACACCCCTTTTACATCGTATTCAGGAACATAGTGCCCTGAGAGTCATGATCCCATGGCAGGATTTCTTGGTCACTGCATGTCCCAGGAGAAATCACTTCAGCAGTCTTGCTTCAGTCTCTAGTGTGAGCTCGACTCAGGGCACTTGGAATCCCACTGCTGAGTCCATGAGGTGGTGGCCAGCATGGGCCATGGTAGGGTTAACACACTGATGGTTCGTGTGAACACCACACATCTGTGGCATGGTGGTACATCGCCCATGGCACAGTCTATGGGCCAGCCCTCCCTCCATGCCCATGTATAGCACCAAACTGGGAGCCAACTGTCCTGTCACCCCACTTAAAATAAGACATCCATAGAGATGCTGAAGGAGAGCAAACAGTCTGGTAAGCTTATTATCCCCCTAAAGAGATGGGCAGAGGTGGGAGGGATTAGATGGGTCATGCTGACTGCTCTGGGAAAGCAATGACTGAAGTAGGTTCCCACACACACACACTATTAAAGCATTCAGGGTTTTGTACTTGAGGTGGTTGCTGAGTTGGGAATCACTCTGCACAGAGGGATCATCTGGTTCTCTGCTTCTCCATGTTCTCCATTAGGTTGGGCTGACGTAGAGATTAGATTTTTTTGCCCACACTTTGATCTCCTGGGGCAGAATGACAAAAATTCACTGCAATCCTGGACCCTTCTTAGGCTGAGTCACAGGTAAATCATGCATCCAAAGAAGTGGGTATTCACCCACAAAAGCTCATGCTTCTATACGTCTGTTAGTCTGTAAGGTGCCACAGGACTCTTTGCTGCTAGGTAAATCATTGTCGTTTAAGTAAAGTTGTCCTACAATTCCAAAATAGGAAAGCTACCAAGAGGAGCTCGGCCCACAGTCACCCCCACCCATTTGTCTCTGGCAGAGGTCTCTCAATAACCATTTCTGTGCAGGAAGGACAAAATCCCAAATTCCCAAAAGAGACATGCAAATATCACTAGACTCTGTTCCACATGGAGTTTGATCTTCTTCTTTCCTATAGCTTCGGTAGGTAGCAACGGCAAATGTATATCTAGATTTGATAGCCAGCTTACTGCCCCACCCCCATCTCCCTACCCTGGTGGCAGAAGGTCCCTCACCAGAGGTCGGTCCTAGCTGGTGTCAGTCTAAGACCTTCTGGACAATGGGTACCAGGACTGGAGAACACAACAGTGCTTGCCCTTCTCCCACATGCGTGGCCCCATTGTAGAGTAAGAGAACTGTCCCCTTGGACCATGGGCAGAGACCATAGCTAGTGAGACAGTGCAGCCCTGCCATGCACGGTGTTCATAGACAATGGTTATGATTAGTAGGTGGCCGCCATTACTTATTTGTGGGAAAATGAGAAAAGTTTGCTTGGAGACAGGTTTCTTTTGAAGTTTGTAAATATGCAGGGGGTTGTTTGCCTCGGAGCGTAGAGGGTAGGACAGAGAGGGGAGTTGTTTTGTTATTCAGACACTGAATGACAGCAAGCAAGGGACTCCTAGCCTTGTGATCTAGAGGGCCCCCGCAAGCAAGAACAGAGCTGGGATTAAGACGAATCATAAAGAGCAAGTTTTTTCTATTGTGTATGTATGCTACTGTATCACTCAGTAAATGATGTGTGTTTTATGGAGCGGGTCTCCTAGTCTCTTAACCAAAGCCCTTCGGTGCTGAACCCCACCCTTACCAGCAGGGTAACACCATTGAGTCACAAGTCCTCATCAGACTGCTCCTGGCACTGGCCAAAACAGCCATCAATCCATCCGGGAGGACAACACTCAGCAAGGAATTTCACTGCGACTATAGGGGGTTTGTTTCTGTTTCTTAGCTGTCTTACACACCTGGGCAGCGTTCCTCTAGGAAGACTCACCGACTCCTTGGACTCCTTTTTTGGTGCAGCCGGCATGATCCAGGAGTGTCCCCATCCTGCTCCTGAGCTTAAACCTTTCAAACACAAGCCCATTCCCGTTTGTCCCTGTTTTGTCCCAAATAGTAGATTCCCAGCCCTGGGCAGTTAGCACCCGGAGGGCTCTACCCACCTCTCTGGAATTTGAAATTGCCCAGATGATCCCCTCATGAGAACTTTCTGGATGCAGAGGTTTCCATATTGACACTGCCCAACTTGATACAAAAAGCCCCCAAAGATGGGAGGCCAAAGCAGACTGACGTGTGACAAGGCCTGGAAATGTTGCTACTAACAGTCTTCACAACAGGTACATTAAAAAACTTCAGGGATATGTGTCGGAGAAAGCAATCCACACACAGCGTTCCGCAATCAAATGCACAGGCACAAACCATATCACCAAGGGCTGCTAATCGAGACCATGGCCACCAGGATGGGATCAATGTTCCCTCTAAGCTGCGCACCTGCACAACAGTCCATCAAGTGCCACACACTTGATTATTACAGCCACACCAATCCTCAGCAACATCAACTTGTGTTTATCTTGGTAGATTCAGTCAGAGAAAGGGAGAGGGTGAAAGGAAAACCCTTTAACACCAGGTGTCTGCTGATTGGTCTTTGGTGGCTTAAGTAATCCCTCGGGTAGCTCAGTTTGGGTGTGTGGCACCATCTGCTGTCGTGTTGGGTGATAACAGGGCCAGGAGACGCTGAATCACAAGCAAAGCGGTATTGAAAAGGGCGAGCCCAGCTGGGTGGTTAGAGGGTCGCAACAGTTTCCACGGCTCCCAGACTCAACCGCGGGGCCAATAACCCATTGCACTCATACCTTCAGGATCCAAAATTAGGCCCACAGGCACCTGTAATGCAAGCATGTGTCAGGGACTATATCCAGTACAAAACATCCACATATAGCAATTGTTTGATTCCTTTACCCCTGTGCTCTCACCCCAGCAGGGCATCACAACGTAAAACACCACAGTGAGAGTAGAAGTCCCATTGTACTAATTCTGACACAGGATGGCACAACCCTTTTTCTGCATCGATATCTGAAATATCAATACAATATTGAAATTTGATGATTACCCGATGCAGAAAGGAGATGAAATATTAGAAGTGATTGAGCTTCCAGATGTATATCTGCTTTACAGCTCACAAAGGGATACTGGCAAATACCTTTGATGCCAGAATCCTGGGAGAAGAAAGCCTTTTCCATACCCTATGGCTTGAATCAATTAAGTATCACTTCGTTTGGCCTTCACCAAGTGGCATTGACTTTGCAGAGGCTAATGCACTGTACATTGCAACTGCATGGGCTGTATGCAGCGATACGCTGCTACTATCAATTGAAAAAGATTTTTGGTCCCATATCTTGTGGCAGTATTCCCACTGATAGTGTAGATGGCTGTACATTATACACAGAAAAAAAAATCCCATTGTCAATGTTAGGCTGAACAAGAATCTGCAAGACAGTTTACCCTGACAATTTTGAGCCCCTGGTATCAGCAAATTATTTCTTGAGAGCCTCCCAAGGGAGGCTCTCAAGCTGTAGTTCTCCAGGGTCTATTTTCTGCTCTTCCTGCTGCTCATAGAGCCAGGGAATTGTCTGGGAGTCCTGCCAACCTGAGAGTCTGCAGGGACTATACAGGGGAATCATAAAAATCGCTACCCAACATGGCAAGTATCAGACATGTGAGATTCATACCTTGATTTTTAGGGCTCTACCTTCCTGTCGCCATAAAGAGATTTCTTCTCTCTGCTGAGCAGGATTTCGGTGAGTGGCCTGTTCCTGCACTAAAGTTAGTGCTGAGGGCTCAGGAAGGGTTCCAGGGTACAAGTCAGGAACCATCTGGGCCGGAATTCACTAGCACGGTGACTTGAACTGTTTGTTTAGTATTGTCAGAAACACTAAGGGATTTACCTGGTAAAATTGAAAGTAAATATGCACTGGAGATAGTTTAGACAAATATTTTTTTTTAAGATCAATTCCTTGTCTCTTACTGTGTCCTTCTATCTGTCTCAATATCTTCTTTTTTTGGGTGGTGTGGTTTTTCCTGTGGTTCACTCAATTTTTCCAATTCAGTGACTTCACTGCCTTATTAGGAAGTGCAAACACAACCTCTGCAGTGGGGTTCTGTGTTACCAAAAGGTTCACAACAAGAATGGGCCGCACACTGGCCAGATTCTGCTCTCGCATTCGACTTTCACTGGGTCACTCCAGATTGATGCTGGCCTCTCTGAGAGCCAAATCGGGGCCCACGTGTTTTGGAATCCCCTTCTTTCATGCCCAGTCTCAGAACGCCACAAAAACTGGGGGTTCCCTCCATACACGTTCAGCACCCTTACAGAAGTGTGCTTTCTGTACCACGACCCAAACCCGTGATTTTTGCAGCTTGGAGCCAAAAGTAAAAAACTCAGGGTGAATCTCATCCCATTGAGATCAATGGCAAAGCTCGGAAAACAGTCAGGAGTTCACCCTGAATCCACATGTAGGGACTTAAATTAATAGCCTGATTTGCACCAGCCATGAGCCTTGTGACTTCAACTGGAGTCGTCCTGTGGCCTCTAAGGACGGATAAGCTCGTTTGAATCAAAAATGAGCGGACAGGAGAGTTACTGGAATCTCATACTTATTTCCAGACAGAATTTCTATAACTTCAACTTCCAGCCATTGGATCCTATTACACCCCTGTATGCTAGTCTGAAAAGCCTATTATTAAATATTGGTTCCCTGTGTAGGTACTTACAGACTATACTCAAGTCACCCCTTAACCATCTTTGTTAAACTACACAGATTGAGATCTTTGAGTCTATCACTATTGGGCAGGTCTTCTGCTCTTTTACTAATTATTGTGATTCTTCTCTTAACCCTCTTCAGTGTATCAACATCCATCTTTAGTCATGGACACCAGAACTGGACACAGAATTCCAGCAGCAGTCACACCAGTGCCAAATATACAGGTAAAATAACATCTCTACCTCTCCTTCAGATTTCCCCGGTTATCATCTCAGGCTCTTTTGGCCACATGGTCACACTGGGAGCTCCTGTTTTAGCTAATTATCCCTTCCTGCCCCCAAATCTAGTTCAGGGTCATTGCACTTCCCACGATATCCCCCCATCGTGTGAGCATCACCCACATTCTTTGTTCCTAGATGTAGATATTGAGATGGCCAAATTAGAACACATTTTGGCTGCTTCGACCAAGATTCCAATCAGTCCAGATTGCTCTGAATCAGTGACTTGTCCTCTTCATTATTTATCAACCCCCAATTGTTGCATCATCTGCAAACTTCTTTGATATTCAGGCAAGAGAAGGGTTGGCAGGTGAGCTGCTGACACACGTCTCTGCTTACATTTGTCAGTTACCACCTGTAACTTATGCCTCAGACAAAGCTGGGTGCCCGCAAGAAAGTGTCTCACCAAAAGAAACAAGGGAAGTGATAGAGGTGTCAGCCTGTAGTCCAAACTACCACGACACTTGTGCCCCCCATGCCCATTCTCTGGAGTACAAAGTCGTAGACCACCATGAGAATGTCTTTTTCCCTGAGAGAAACTTGGCTCCTTTCCAATATAGGAACCGCATCGTGGATCAGCCCTATCGTCCATTTAGTCCAGTGTCCTCTCTCTGACAGTGACAGCCCCAGGTGCTGGCAGTACAAAGTATAAGAAACCCAGAAGTGGGTTTAGGCAGGGGGATGACCTGACTATCATGAGGGTGTCAACCGAATGCCTAACAGTTAGAGATTGGCTTGTGTCCTGAAACACGTGGTCGTATAGGCTTTCCAAAACATTCATGTAGCTGTAACTATTCTAACTGGACAGTGACACTATCCATGTAGAGGTCCAAAGCCTTCCTGGTTCTTGCTTAGCACCTGGCCTCAACTTCCTTTTGTGGCAACTAGTTTCTCAGTTTAATTAGGCATCAAGTGAATATAGCATTCTTTTTTATCTGTTTTGAACTTGCCATGTTTCAGTGTAATTGAATGCTCTCTTGATCTTGTGTTATCAAACAGGGAGAACACATTCTCAATCTACTCTCTACCAGTCAGTATTTTATAGACTTTTTTCATATCCCCTCGTATTTATCTCCTTTGTAAGGTAATGATCCCAGTCTCTTCAACCTCTCTCCTTGATCATTCTCATTGCCCTTCCCTGAACCCCTCTAGTTCTGCAATATCCTGTGTGAGAAGGGTGCCCAGTACTACACAGAGGAGACCAGAGGAGAGTGAAACATTGTCAGACCTATCTCATGGTATTGTATTTTCTGTGTGATTTCCCATCCCACTCCTCCTGGATTTCAATATTTTGCTTAGTTTCTGTCCCTGCTTGCCCTGTGAGCAGGGTTTCATAGGGCTGTGCACCTTGACACCAAAGTCCATGTCTTGAGTTCATATAATTAAATTATAACCTTGTTAGGTGTTTGAGGAGTTCTAGCTTTTTCCTCCAATGGGCATACATGTTGCAGTTATTGACACTGAAGGTCAAGTGCCATTCACATGACTGGGTTAGCTCCCTCTGAGGACTTCTCAGGACTTGACTATGACCTAAATAATTTGGTGCCATCTGCAAATGTTGCCACCTCACTGCTCACCCCCCCATTCTAGATTGTTAATAGTTATCAAATATTTGTTATAAAGTGTGTAACTCCCTACCTGTGCTTTTCTCCCTTCACAGGCACCCTGAGCATTTCTGAGCCCGATTGATGCATTGACCACCTCATGGCAGCTTTCAACCTCACCCCCTCTGATCCTTCACCATTTATCCTATTGGGCATCCCTGGCCTAGAAGCTGCCCACGTCTGGATTTCCATCCCTTTCTCTATGTTCTACATTATGAGCCTGTTTGGAAATGTCATGCTTCTGTTTGTTGTAGGCAAAGAGGAGACCCTGCACAAGCCAATGTACCTGCTGATCTGCATGCTGGCGCTCACAGACATTGGCACCTCTACCTCCGTCGTGCCAAAGGCACTGTGTATATTTTGGTTCAATTTCAAGGGCATTACTGTGGGTGGCTGCCTCACCCAGATGTTCTTCCTTCACGCGGTTTCTGTTATGCAATCAGCCGTCCTCGTGACAATGGCCTTTGATCGCTATGTTGCCATATGTAACCCTCTGAGATACGCCACCATCCTCACCAATGCACGAATAGCTAAGCTAGGGCTCTTGGGTTTGATAAGAGCTGTTCTCGTCATTCTGCCCCTGCCCCTGCTCCTGAGCAGGCTGTCATTCTGTGCCAACCGCATTATCCCCCTATGTATTGTGAGCACATGGCTGTGGCGAAGATGTCATGTGGGGACTTCACAGTCAACAGGATGTATGGCTTGGTGATAGCATTTGTAGTTTTAGGGTTAGATCTAATGCTCATTGCCCTGTCCTATGGTCTGATCCTCAGGGCTGTCCTCAGAATCTCCACCAAGAAAGCCCACGAGAAAGCCCTCAACACTTGCACAGCCCACATCTGTGTGATGTTGATGTCTTATCCTCCCTTCTTCTTTTCCACTCTGACACATAGGTTCAGCCAGGGCATCACTCCGCACATTCATATTATTTTAGCCAACCTCTATTTCCTCCTCCCCAACATGCTCAACCCTATCATTTACGGGGTCAAAAACAAAGAACTTCGTGAGAAAGTGGTCAAATGCACTTCCAGAATGTGTTCTCTCGGGGGGCACTGACTTTAAACCTTCCTGACTAGATGGGGAAATGATATCTCCTTGTTAATCACAGGTGCTCTCTCCTAGTTTGGCTTAACTCACCATTGTGGAAGTTCACTGTACGAGAAATTCCTCACACCTAATATCTTATCACTCCATCACCAAGCTCTGCTCTCTCCATAGCTGAGTTCCCGCTCTCTGATCATCACCTGACCTCTTTCAGTATCACCCATCAGCCCCCAACCCCCACACACCCTGTCACTTGGCCTTTCCATGACTTCCAGACTACCAAAAGATATTGCGGCTTTCTGGTGCAAGGTGGCTTGTATTAATCCCTGTGTGAACAGGGTTCTTGATCAGTTTGACAAACTAAAGCTGCGCTTTTACATAGCCAAAGACAAAGAAAGAAACAACAATGCTGAACTTCTTTTTCATAGATGCAGCGATCCGGTGAGTAAAATTTACCTTCTAGAGCTTATTGGTGAGAGTTGTGAAACCATGTATTTTTGAGAACGGGACTGCTATGTTAAACTACAACCAAAACCATTGAGTCGCTTTCCAGTTGGAACTCTCAAAACAGATGTTGTCCCACAAACTTACACAGGATCGTTTTAGGGGTCAAGACAAAGATGCCACATTTATTATTAATCTGTAACTATTAGCAAATACCTTAATGCTTATACACATACACTCACACACACACACCCCAAAATGTTCTGCAGCTGCTGGATAGTTACCAGTCCTGATTGTAGTTTGAGTTCGCAGCTTGGGATCGTAGCTCGTGACAGCTAACTGGCCAGGAAAGCTGAGCACGAGGAGGAGCCGGGTCTCTGTCGGGCGCGCACCGATGCTCCTTGATGTTGATAGCAGAACGTTACCCAAAGTCTCTCATCTCACCCTTCCTTTTTTATAGGAGTTTAGTTTGGATTCAAAGTTCCTAGGTCTCGCTGTGTCAGGCCGCCTCTGGGTTTGGTGCTTGATCACCCGTCAATTGCAGGCGTGACTGTCAGCCTGGGACCTGGCTTTCATCTTCCTTCTGTTGTTTCTTTTTAGGGTGGATGCTTCTTGCTTGAGTTAGGGCTGTTGTCTAGTTCTTCAGCCGTTGGTATTTGAACTTTATCTCATCAGGACGGGCTGGTGCTGGAGGTTGATTCTATCACCCATGCATCCCTCATTCACACATCTCAACTAGACTAATAAAATTACAGCAGGGTTTGCAACAATGAAGGTTGCAGCAAGCCCTTACAAAATGGAGTAAGCGTTTTAAAATGGGGTTTGAATTACAATATGGCACAGAAGTTACAATGTAGGAAAAATGGAAAGTGTAATGAAAGTTACAATGTAGGCAAAATGGCAGGTGTTATGAAATGGTGAACAGAAGTTACAATGGTACAGGATAACTAAAAACAATTTCATTCATGAGTCCTACACAGACACTAACAGTTCACATGGTCGAAGATGTTAAAATAGGTGTCGAGATTTCATGTTGGAGTTTTGAAACAGATGAAACAGAGATAGCCACCAAATGTCGAGGTGATTGGATCGCTTGCAGTATTAAGTCCTTTTACTGCACTCAGCTCGGCACAACTTAGATTGGCTGATATCTCATTTTTGCCATTGGTTTGTGGAGACTTTGGACAGTTGGAGCAGCAATGGAGCGGTTTGCCTATGGTTCACTGGCCTCATGCTCAGGAAAACCAAGTTGAGCAGTTTGAAGTTCTCTAACACACGGATTCTGCTGAGAACAAAATCTTTAGAGAACTTTGCTCTTTCATTCCTGTTGCTACCTTTTAGCAAAGCTGCAGTTGAATGATTTTCTCAGATGAACTTGATACAAACAAAATTGTGCAAGAAGATGCAAGAGGAACTTTTAGAGAACATTCTTATTATGACACAAAATCTGTTGTGAACAGTTTGCATCAAAGAAAGAAAGGATTGCAGTGGTCACAGCTGATGTATTAGCAGCAGGAGGAGCATTCTACTCCCAATGAAGATAGCAAGGATGAAATGTTGCCTTTTAGAAATTAACAGCAAGAAACTAATTCATCTCAAAATATGGACATTGACTACCATCACTGAATGCCATTAGAAAAAAAATAACATCATGATGTGATTGTTGTTTTTACATTACATATGTTTTGGGCTTCTTTTGGGTTATTTTTAATACCGTCATTCTGTTGTTTTTTTGCAACACCTGCCAACCCTCAATCGGGATACAAGTACCAGTATTGGGATTTTGATTTTGAATTTGATGATCATCTCATAGCTTTGTTGCTAATGTGCACCAGCTCCTGCTGGGACTTGTAGCTTTAAAAAAAAAAATCTATACTAGATATCGAATGAAATCTTCCATTTCTTTCTTGCTGTATAGGCCAACGTGCTGATTGCAAACAAAAACCAAAACTGTTTGCTTCAAGAAATAGATTGAGTTACTTTGGGGTTAGTTTTTAAACTTGGGCTAATCATGCAGTCGAAATCTGGCACTGTTTCGAGCTGAGCTGGAGGCAGAGCAGCAGCAGCCAGACACACAAGGGGAAGAGAAGCAGCCCAGAAGGCAGAAGGGTGTACGTAGACCTGATGGAAGGACAGATGCTGGGGAGAAGAGTACTGCAACCTAGAGCCGGAGGGAGTGTGACCACCACCAGAACAGGTGCCTTACTTGCGGTATCAGGCAGAGCAGCCACGGCCTAGGTTGGAGGCCTGGGACATGTGAGGAACAAACTGGGAACATTTCTTACATCAGCTGTTTGTGGTGTTCCCCATGCCCACAGAGTGGGGTTCCTTGTTTCTTGAACATTTTTCATGTTTTCTTTTTTTTTTTTTAACAATTTAGCGTTTAGTAAATTATATGTGGTTTGAACTTAATGTAGTGATCAGTGGGTCACAGAAGCATTTGGTGTGAAGAGGGTACCCTGGAGTGGGGCCACCCTAGCACCTGTCCTAAGTGACCACGATGAGACTGGAGGTTCAGCCTGCCAGGAATCCTGGGCCCAGCCATGTCACCATTACGAGGAATCTGCTACACAGGAAAGTGTACGGGGAGTCCTTGAGGTGAAGCAGGTCTCTGGGTAAAGGGAATTGGAGTGAGGACTCAAACCCTCTCACTAGCCAATTCTCCTGGGTGCTGCAGAAGCCAGGAAAGTTTCCCACGACAGCAGGACCATTGCCCCATGTACAGTAGGGAATGGGACAAACTGGATTTGGGGCTGGATTTTAGTGACTTGTGAAATATCATATAAATGAAAAAAATCTGAAATGTGTAACTTTGGGGAGCACACTTTCTGAGTCAGGTGAATGTAACATCACTGCACGCAGCTGGCTGTCCTGACTCAGGCAGATACGGGCAGCCTGAGTCATGGCTTACCATGGCTGTAGAGGAGCTGGAGTGAGCTGTTACCAATGGCCCTGAGTACTGAGAGAAGCCCATCCCCTGCCACAAGTTCCCCCCACCACAGTGGCCACCTCAGCCCGGCAGGCCCCCTGGCTGTGGAGGGAATGCAGCCTCATGGTGCTGGGGACCATTTTGGCGAGATGACATCTCCCGCAGCCACACACGGCTCTGGTCTTTACACCCCTCACCTCCCTTGGTGCCAGACAACACCCCTTTTACATCGTATTCAGGAACATAGTGCCCTGAGAGTCATGATCCCATGGCAGGATTTCTTGGTCACTGCATGTCCCAGGAGAAATCACTTCAGCAGTCTTGCTTCAGTCTCTAGTGTGAGCTCGACTCAGGGCACTTGGAATCCCACTGCTGAGTCCATGAGGTGGTGGCCAGCATGGGCCATGGTAGGGTTAACACACTGATGGTTCGTGTGAACACCACACATCTGTGGCATGGTGGTACATCGCCCATGGCACAGTCTATGGGCCAGCCCTCCCTCCATGCCCATGTATAGCACCAAACTGGGAGCCAACTGTCCTGTCACCCCACTTAAAATAAGACATCCATAGAGATGCTGAAGGAGAGCAAACAGTCTGGTAAGCTTATTATCCCCCTAAAGAGATGGGCAGAGGTGGGAGGGATTAGATGGGTCATGCTGACTGCTCTGGGAAAGCAATGACTGAAGTAGGTTCCCACACACACACACTATTAAAGCATTCAGGGTTTTGTACTTGAGGTGGTTGCTGAGTTGGGAATCACTCTGCACAGAGGGATCATCTGGTTCTCTGCTTCTCCATGTTCTCCATTAGGTTGGGCTGACGTAGAGATTAGATTTTTTTGCCCACACTTTGATCTCCTGGGGCAGAATGACAAAAATTCACTGCAATCCTGGACCCTTCTTAGGCTGAGTCACAGGTAAATCATGCATCCAAAGAAGTGGGTATTCACCCACAAAAGCTCATGCTTCTATACGTCTGTTAGTCTGTAAGGTGCCACAGGACTCTTTGCTGCTAGGTAAATCATTGTCGTTTAAGTAAAGTTGTCCTACAATTCCAAAATAGGAAAGCTACCAAGAGGAGCTCGGCCCACAGTCACCCCCACCCATTTGTCTCTGGCAGAGGTCTCTCAATAACCATTTCTGTGCAGGAAGGACAAAATCCCAAATTCCCAAAAGAGACATGCAAATATCACTAGACTCTGTTCCACATGGAGTTTGATCTTCTTCTTTCCTATAGCTTCGGTAGGTAGCAACGGCAAATGTATATCTAGATTTGATAGCCAGCTTACTGCCCCACCCCCATCTCCCTACCCTGGTGGCAGAAGGTCCCTCACCAGAGGTCGGTCCTAGCTGGTGTCAGTCTAAGACCTTCTGGACAATGGGTACCAGGACTGGAGAACACAACAGTGCTTGCCCTTCTCCCACATGCGTGGCCCCATTGTAGAGTAAGAGAACTGTCCCCTTGGACCATGGGCAGAGACCATAGCTAGTGAGACAGTGCAGCCCTGCCATGCACGGTGTTCATAGACAATGGTTATGATTAGTAGGTGGCCGCCATTACTTATTTGTGGGAAAATGAGAAAAGTTTGCTTGGAGACAGGTTTCTTTTGAAGTTTGTAAATATGCAGGGGGTTGTTTGCCTCGGAGCGTAGAGGGTAGGACAGAGAGGGGAGTTGTTTTGTTATTCAGACACTGAATGACAGCAAGCAAGGGACTCCTAGCCTTGTGATCTAGAGGGCCCCCGCAAGCAAGAACAGAGCTGGGATTAAGACGAATCATAAAGAGCAAGTTTTTTCTATTGTGTATGTATGCTACTGTATCACTCAGTAAATGATGTGTGTTTTATGGAGCGGGTCTCCTAGTCTCTTAACCAAAGCCCTTCGGTGCTGAACCCCACCCTTACCA
The DNA here is from genome assembly GCF_002925995.2 of Terrapene triunguis. Classification (NCBI taxonomy): domain Eukaryota; kingdom Metazoa; phylum Chordata; order Testudines; family Emydidae; genus Terrapene; species Terrapene triunguis. Next base: position 16,239 of record NW_020693494.1, read on the forward strand.
GCAGGGTAACACCATTGAGTCACAAGTCCTCATCAGACTGCTCCTGGCACTGGCCAAAACAGCCATCAATCCATCCGGGAGGACAACACTCAGCAAGGAATTTCACTGCGACTATAGGGGGTTTGTTTCTGTTTCTTAGCTGTCTTACACACCTGGGCAGCGTTCCTCTAGGAAGACTCACCGACTCCTTGGACTCCTTTTTTGGTGCAGCCGGCATGATCCAGGAGTGTCCCCATCCTGCTCCTGAGCTTAAACCTTTCAAACACAAGCCCATTCCCGTTTGTCCCTGTTTTGTCCCAAATAGTAGATTCCCAGCCCTGGGCAGTTAGCACCCGGAGGGCTCTACCCACCTCTCTGGAATTTGAAATTGCCCAGATGATCCCCTCATGAGAACTTTCTGGATGCAGAGGTTTCCATATTGACACTGCCCAACTTGATACAAAAAGCCCCCAAAGATGGGAGGCCAAAGCAGACTGACGTGTGACAAGGCCTGGAAATGTTGCTACTAACAGTCTTCACAACAGGTACATTAAAAAACTTCAGGGATATGTGTCGGAGAAAGCAATCCACACACAGCGTTCCGCAATCAAATGCACAGGCACAAACCATATCACCAAGGGCTGCTAATCGAGACCATGGCCACCAGGATGGGATCAATGTTCCCTCTAAGCTGCGCACCTGCACAACAGTCCATCAAGTGCCACACACTTGATTATTACAGCCACACCAATCCTCAGCAACATCAACTTGTGTTTATCTTGGTAGATTCAGTCAGAGAAAGGGAGAGGGTGAAAGGAAAACCCTTTAACACCAGGTGTCTGCTGATTGGTCTTTGGTGGCTTAAGTAATCCCTCGGGTAGCTCAGTTTGGGTGTGTGGCACCATCTGCTGTCGTGTTGGGTGATAACAGGGCCAGGAGACGCTGAATCACAAGCAAAGCGGTATTGAAAAGGGCGAGCCCAGCTGGGTGGTTAGAGGGTCGCAACAGTTTCCACGGCTCCCAGACTCAACCGCGGGGCCAATAACCCATTGCACTCATACCTTCAGGATCCAAAATTAGGCCCACAGGCACCTGTAATGCAAGCATGTGTCAGGGACT
>NW_020693495.1:0-7343 GCF_002925995.2 Terrapene triunguis
CTGATGCCTTGTGAGATTTTTTTAACACTACCTGTCTTTAGCCATTTCTCCATAGTTCACTGTTATATGCAGATAGTTATAGTGTAACCTATACAACTGGAAAAAAAACCCTAAGTGCTGAGCTCAGTTAGACTGGACAGTTGGTGGGCAACTGAACCCGCGCTGTACGGTGATCAGAGGTGAGGGCTATGTACATTAGCATCTCTGTATATCTGTGTTCATTGGTACATCTGGAAGTAAATTAACTACCGTATTTTATATAACAAATTCCCACCTCCAATCACCGTAAAGTGCGGGGTCAGTTGCGTAGCTCACCTTCTGGTGTACATGCGGTACATTTATGGAGGTGCAATACAGGAGGACATTTTGTTTGCCAGTTGCTGCCTGCCAGAACAACAGCTGGGAAGATTTTCCGATTGCTTGACAGGTTCATAAATTAATGTGATATCATCTGGTCATGATGTATTAGTCTCTGCAGTGCTGGAGCAAAGCCAATGACTGGTAGGCATAGTGGAGTAGTGACACACATCAGAGCAGTTATCCCCAATGCTATGTGAGTGCAGTGCAAGGAAGCACTTGCTGCCAAAAGCATGCCTACCAACTTGAAGGAGTTGCTGAACAATGCTGTGAAGATGATAAACTTTATAAAAGCTTGCCCCTTGAATTCCAGGATCTTTCCCAGTCTATTAATGAGACAAGAAGCAAGCATGTCAATCTATTGCTCCACCTGGAAGTTCAATAGCTGTCATGGGGCAAGGTCTTGGCACGTTTTTTGAACTTCACTCGCAGTTCAAGGGTTTGTTGTTTTGTTTTTTGTTTATGAACACAGAGGACCCTGTGACGTTGTGCAGTCTATATGGTTTTATAAAAATATAAGTGAATATAATGTAACTGGGATAGTTTCGTGCAAAAGGTCTCTTGTAAGGTATCATTACAAAGTGCATAATCTACTGAGTATGATCATCTGATTTGTATAAATGTACCACTCTTGTATCTAAAACTAGAAATATAAAACATAACTCTGAGGGCCTATTGTAATTATGTAGAGTGTGGGCCATTAAGGATGGTTTGGAATCTTGATGACTCCCATTGTCTGCAGATGGCTGTATTTACCTGTGAGTCTTCCTGTATATGTGTGTGCTGGCAAGTGAGTAATGAAGTCTTGCAGTGACATGTGATCATGTCACCTGAACTGGAATCCATCTTTAACCTGGTGCTTTTCCAGTGAGGGGGGGTGGAAACCCAGAGGGACAAAGGATTCCCGCCTTATGCAAAAGATATATAAAGGGGTGGAAGAGAACAGAGGAGAGAGAGGAGCCATCATGGAGAAGCCCCTAGATAACACCTAAGCTGGAACAAAAGCTGTACCAGGGGAAAGAATTGTGCCCAGGCCTGGAAGGTGTCCAGTCTGAGAAAAACTTACTGAAGCATCTCTGAGGGTGAGATTATCTGTATTTAGTTTGATTAGGCATAGATTTGCGCATTTTATTTTATTTTGCTTGTGACTTACTTTGTTCTGTCTGTTACTACTTTGAACCACTTAAATCCTACTGTCTGTATTTAATAAAATCACTTTTTATTTAGTAATTTACTCAGAGTATGTATTAATACCTGGGGGAGCAAACAACTGTGCATATCTCTCTATCTGTGTTATAGAGGGCGAACAATTTATGAGTTTGCCCTGCATAAGCTTTATGCAGAGTAAAACGGATTTATCTGGGTTTAGACCCCATTGGGAGTTGGGCATCTGAGTGCTAAAGACAAGCACACTCCTGTGAGCTGTTTTTGGGTAAACTTGCAGTTTTGGGACAAGTGATTCAGACCCTGGGTCTGTGTTGAAGTGGACTGGAGTGTCTAATTCAGCAAGACGGGGTGCTGGAGTCCTGAGCTGGCAGGGAAAACAGAAGCAGGGGTAGTCTTGGCACATCGGGTGGCAGCTCCCAAGGGGGTTTCTGTGATCCAACCCGTCACAGACCCATTCCCACTCTCTCACTATCTGCTTGACATGGTTTGGCTCTCATGGCTGGACTACTTGTCAGATATATTCTCTCATCTGAATGAGCTAAATCTAGGACTTCAATGGCTCAATGCAACTATCTTCAATCTCCAGGACAAAACTGAGTCAATAAAAAAAGCTGGAATTCTGGGCTCACTGTGCAGAGAAAAACACCAAAATGTTCCCAAACATGCATGAATGCCTCACAACGAATGAACTACAATTGCAAGACAGTGTTAAAGATGGCAACAAGCAATAGCTCAGTGAATTGGTGAGGCAATTACTGAGTACTTTCCCTCAATGGGAAACGCAAACCGATGGGTCCACTATCCTTTCACAAATTTTTCTGCAGTACCCACTGTGACCCTCTATACCTTGGAGGAGTGCCCTGCAAAACCCCCATATTCCTCATCTTGTATATAATTGTGATATTACATATAAACCATGCCATGTAAGGTATCAGAGGAAAGGTTAGGATCTGCCAAAAGTCACTTCTCTATCCGTATATGTATATCATCAATGCATATTAAATTATGTGAGTGTGTTGTATGCTGTCACTAAAACATGCTGTAAATTGGGGAATCAGCCAGACATCAACCTCAGCCTGGACCAATCTACACGGGAGGTCCACTTCCTGGACACCACGGTACAAATAAGCAATGGCCATGTTAACACCACCCTATACCGAAAACCCACCGACCGCTATGCCTACCTTCATGCCTCCAGCTTCCACCCCGGACACACCACACGATTCATTGTCTACAGCCAAGCACTGAGGTACAACCGCATCTGCTCCAACCCCTCAGACAGAGACCAACACCTACAAGATCTTCACCAAGCATTCTCTAAACTACGATACCCACACAAGGAAATAAAGGAACAAATCAACAGAGCCAGACGTGTACCCAGAAGCCTCCTGCTACAAGACAGGCCCAAAAAAGAAACCAACAGAACTCCATTGGCCATCACCTACAGCCCTCAGCTTAAACCTCTCCAACGCATCATCAGTGATCTACAACCCATCCTGGACAATGATCCCTCAGTTTCACAGACCTTGGGAGGAAGGCCAGTCCTCGCCCACAGACAACCCGCCAACCTTAAGCATATTCTCACCAGCAACCACGCACCGCACCATAACAACTCTAACTCAGGAACCAACCCATGCAACAAACCTCGATGCCAACTCTGCCCACATATCTACACCAGCAGCACTATCACAGGACCTAACCAGATCAGCTACAACATCACCGGCTCATTCACCTGCACGTCCACCAATGTTATATATGTGCCAGCAATGCCCCTCTGCTATGTACATTGGCCAAACTGGACAGTCACTACGCAAGAGGATAAATGGACACAAGTCAGATATCAGGAATGGCAATATACAAAAACCTGTAGGAGAACACTTTAACCTCCCTGGCCACACAATAGCAGATGTTAAGGTAGCCATCTTACAGCAAAAAAACTTCAGGACCAGACTCCAAAGAGAAACTGCTGAGCTCCAGTTCATTTGCAAATTTGACACCATCAGATCAGGATTAAACAAAGACTGTGAATGGCTATCCAACTACAGAAGCAGTTTCTCCTCCCTTGGTGTTCACACCTCTACTGCTAGCAGAGCACCTCACCCTCCCTGATTGAACTAACCTCGTTATCTCCACACTGATTTATACCTGCCTCTGGAGATTTCCATTACTTGCATCTGAAGAAGTGAGGTTCTTACCCACGAAAGCTTATGCTCCCAATACTTCTGTTAGTCTTAAAGGTGCCACAGGACCCTCTGTTGCTTTTTACAGACTCAGACTAACACGGCTACCCCTCTGATACCTGTCTGGAGATTGTTTATTATTACCTATAGAGGCATAGGAAATAATAATAAACAATCAGCATGTAGAAAATATATGTGATGCAGCAATTCAGTCTTCTAAATATATTCTTCTGACATAGCCTTCAAGTGATGGCTTGATAAGATTTTGCCCTACACTGTCGATAAAATGGCCCCTAAATGCCCCCTCCATTGGCTTCACTCTCACAGGTGATGTTGGTTCCCAGATGGCCAATAACTGATTAAGTGAGAGGGAGAGGGGTAGAATGCCAAAAGTTCTGTGCTGAACCCAGCTGATTGCTAGACTGTGTCCCCTGGCTGTGCAGGAAGCTAAGGGTACATCTACACTACAGGGGGGAGTCGATTTAAGATACGCAAATTCAGCTACGTGAATAGCGTAGCTGAATTCGACGTATCACAGCCGACTTACCCCGTTGTGAGGACGGCGGCAAAATCGACTTCTGCGGGCTTTTTGTCTGCGGCGCTTACTACCACCTCCCCTGGTGGAGTTAGAGCGCCGATTCGGGGATCGATTGTCGCGTCCCAACGGGACGCGATAAATCGATCCCCGAGAGGTCAATTTCTACCCGCCGATTCAGGCGGGTAGTATAGACCAGACCTAAGACTGGTTTCTTCCCACCTACAATAGCATCCACTCACTTTCTGAAGGGGGGTTCCAAAGAGGATGGAGCTCTACTGTCCTCAGTGGTAGCAGATGACAGAACAAGGAGTAATGGTCTCACATTGCAATGGGGGAGGTCTAAGTTGGATATTAGGAAACACTATTTCACTAGGAGGATGGAATAGGTTACCTAGGGAGGTGGTGGAATCTCCTTCCTGAGAGTTTTTTAAAGCCCGGCTTGGGGATTGTTCCTGCTTTGAGCAGGGGGTTGGACTAGATGACCTCCTGAGGTCTCTTCCAACCCTGATATTCTATGATTCTATGGCTGCTTTATGCTGCTGGCACAGTCCTATGGCAGGAAAGAATCAGCATTTGTGCTATTAAATATTGTAAAACATTATTCAGAATTTTAAGACCAAATTTTGACCACAGGATCTTAAAGAGCTGATTTCACACAGCAATTAATCTTTGGTCTAAGGGGAATCCTGGGATATTTTAGCCAGGGAGGAACTGCCTGAGAAAAGTACATGTGACTGAAAACAGGAGTTAGAATGAAAGTACCTGTAATGTACCCTATGTACTCCTATTGCTTCTCTGATGATGACATTACACCAATTTGCACTGTTATCAACACAGGAGAGGAGCAAAGAGTTTTGAGGTTGGGATTTTCAAAGGGATCAAACAGACTTAGGTGCCCAAATCCCATTGATCCTGTAGGTCCCTTTCAAGACCTCCAGTAAAACTGATTTCTCAGAATTGTGTAAAGTGCCTCTGCTCTTAGTGGCCCCAAAGCATAAATCCATACAGCACATGACAACACTGCATTGCCCTGCGTGTAATACAGGGATTCTTACCTGAGTCTGAGGGGACAATATGCAGGACAGGGGAGAACATGATGCACAGGAAATGCAGAGACAGAAGTTTTCTATTGGGCTGGGAAGGTCCAAGAGAATTTCCATCTTTGGGCATACTCTGAGATGGGAAATAGGGGAGAAAACAGTCAGAGGGAAGATTACAATGGGGACAAACTGCACCATCTTGTAAGGGGAAATCTTTTTTCAAATGCCATTAATTGTACATTTTATAAAGTGTGCAAGTTCAGTCAGACTCTGAAATACTGTAGGGACTTCTAACACTACAATACAGAACTCAGCTCTGACCTCCTACGTCCCCAGGGAAAACAAGACATCATACAGCTCAGCAATTCATGGGCGCCTATCACACGCGTATGACAAGGTGATGTTACGGAGATAAGAGTTAAGGTTTTGTGTTACAACTTGAGTGTGAGGAATGTGGCCTCCCTACAGTGTTATTGTGCATTAAAGCCCTGTGGCCCAACCCAACTATGAGCATCAGGTCAGGGTCAGGTTGAGTGGGAAAACAACCAAACCCACTCAGGGTTGGTCAGCTCTCCTCCTCCTGCCATGGGGTCAGCACAGTGGCAACTGGGTGCCTGGCTCCTATTGGCCACCGCCAGAGCCATCCCTAAGGGACCCAGGTTTTTTCACACCCCTGAGTGAGAAAGTTTCAGTGCAGCAACTTGCCAGTGTAGACAAGCCCTCAGTGAAGGGGTGTAAAAACAAAACAGGGAGGTAAAATTTCCATCTCTTTGCTGTTTGAACTCACAGGGACAGAGACACTAAACTGAAGCCAGAGATCCCTAGGGACTGCCTCCTGGGTCATCCTGAAAGACACTTGAACTTGACAGTTCACTACAACTTTGTCACTCTTAGGATTTAGATGGTAACTCATTTGTGTATATATGTTTGCTTACTGTAACCTGTAAATAACTCTTATTCCTTTTCCCTAGTTAATAAACCTTTAGATATCTTGTTACAGGATTGGCTACAGTTGTTGTCTTGGTGTAAGATCTAGGGTACCAATTGATCTGTGGGAAGTGACTGGTCTCTTGGAATTGGAAGCAACCTGATGTGATGTGATTTTTGGTGTAAGTGACCACCGATAAAAGTCTGGCTTGTGGGGATAGCGAGATTGGCCAAACTTTTTGGCCATCCCTGTTCCAGTCTGAGAGCCACATCGAGGTTCAGAAATTGTATGGAGGGCTGGGTAGGGGCTCGCCCCCTATCCGACCCCCCACTCCCCACCCTGACTGCCCCCCCCAGGCCCCACACCTCCTATCCAACCCACCCGTCCCCTGACCACGTCCCAGAAACCCCCCCACCCCATCCAACCGCCCTGCTCCCTGCCTCCTGACCGCCCCCCACAACCTCCCAACCCAACCCCCCTTGCTCCCCACCCCCTGACTACACAGCCTGGAGCATTGGGGCTGATGGCATGGTGAGCTGAAGCTGCGGGGAAGGGGGACAGAAGGGGAAGACCCAGGGGCTAGCCTCCCCAGGCCGGAGCTCAGGGGCCGGACAGAAGGATCTGGTGAGCCGGATGTGGCCCGCAGGCCATAGTTTGGAGACCCCTGGGCTGGAGAGTTTAAGGGGACTATCTGGGTCTCCACAGAAAGACTGTTATAGGGATCAGGAGGTCACATTTGTTACTGGCTTGTTGAGATCTAGTTATAGAACTAGGGTTACCATAGTTCAACAATCAAAAAAAGAAGACTGGGGGAGCCCCGCCCCATCCACTCCCTCCCACTTCCCACCCCCCTCAGAACCTCCAACCCCCCCCCCGCTCCTTGTCCCCTGACTGCTCCCTCCTGGGACCCCACCCCCTACCTAGGCCTCCCTGCTCCTTGTCCCCTGACTGCCCCCTCCTGAGACCCCTCCCACCCTAACTGCCCCCCAGGACCCTACCCGTCCCCTGACTGCCCCAACCCTTATCCACACCCCCGCCCCGACAATACCCCCAGAACTCCCAACCCATCCAACCCCCCCTTCTCCGTGTCCCCTGACTGCTCCGATCCCTCTCCACACCCCCGCCCCCTGACA
>NW_020693495.1:7443-9954 GCF_002925995.2 Terrapene triunguis
CCCCCCCGCCCCCTGTCTGCCCCCTCCAACACCACCCTGCCCCTTCTCCACCCCCTGCCCCCCTTACTGTGCCACTCAGAACAGCGTGTCGGGCTCCGCGCTCCCCAGCGGCGCACCCAGCCCGGTCCCCGCCCCCGCAGAGTGCTGCGCAGCGGGGGGAGAAGGGAGGAGCTCCAGAGCCCAGCTGCCGGAGGCCTGATGCGAACGGCCCAGCCGGCCGGCAATCTGAGAATGCAGGGAGGGGAGGAGCTCTAGAGCCCGGCTGGTGATCAGAAGCTGCAGGGGAGAGGAGGGGGGAAGCGGAGGAGATGCTCTGGCTGCCGGAGCCCGAGCCCCATGCCAGTGGCTCAATCCAGCCGGCTCTGCATGGGGGGCGGAAATCTCGGACATTTTTAGATATTTACAAATCCCCCCCCCCCCACGCTATTTTTTACCCAGAAAGCCAGACATGTCCGGGAGAATCCGGAGGAATAGTAACCCTAGTCTGCCCTGAGGTTGGCACTCATGATCACGAGTCACACCTGAGAGCAGGACAGACAGGATCCCTGGGCCAGGACCCTGGGCCTGAGTCCTGCTCCTAGGAGGACACCCTGCTTTGCAGGCTGAGAGCACCTGGGAATGTGTCCTGGGAAGTGGGGAGTACAAAGCAGCTGCATGGAGGGGGAAGGTGAGCATGACAAAGGAAGTGGGGAAGAAAATTCAATCTGATCCCAACTGGGTGCTAGGCTCTGGCTGTGGCTACAGACTGTTTCTGGGCACCAGTCTCAGGGCTGCTGGTGTCTCTGCAGAGTCTCCGTGATAAACTAAGCCAGTGCTGGAGGTGAGGAGACGCCCCCTGGCCCAGGGCTGAGTCTGCCTGCTCGGGGCAGAGGCATGGGATGTGCTATATAGATGGACTGAGCTTGTTCATAGCGCTCAGGGGAGGGGGCAGCCTGCAGGGGTCTCACCTCCCAGCCAGCCCCAAGCAGAGGGGAAGAAGAGGGTCATTTCATGCAGAGACAAACTCCAGCCCTGGGCTCTATCCCTCTCCCTCACAGCTCCCCCATAGGAGATACCCACCCATGTCCCCCCTGCCCTCTCACAGCCAAGCCCCGTAAGAGCGAGACCCGACTCACATGAACCGTGTTGAAGACAAACTTCTCCCTCACAGTGAGAAACGGAGCCCTCAAGGTGGGGAGCAACTTGAACAGCCCCCAAGGAAACACCTCCTGAGAGATGCTGGCCCCCTCCAAACCGGCCAACAGGGCGGCTAGACACAGAGACAAACTCCCTTAAATAAACTGATGGGCCCATGGCTATTGATAGAGCCGCTGATTGGGGAGTGCTTCTATTGGAGAGCAAATCAGCCTCTTCCGTGGGCTGTGGGAGCCCCACACCCAGCCAGCTTTCTCTAGGGAGCTGAAGGGACTGGGGCCAGGGACTGGAATGGAGGTGTGAGCAGGAAAGAGGATCCAAGGAGGGAGTTTGGGACTCAGTAAAAGTTTGACTCAGAGTCATTGTTCAGCCCAATGCCCCATGTGTGGCACTGGGGGCTCTGTGCTGCAGAAAGCAGGGTGAGGGACATGCTCCCATTGTAGTCAGTGTGAACCTCAATGTCCCAGCATGGTGTCCGTGGGTGCTGTGGGTAATCCAGAAAGGGAGCTCTTTCCTCACAGTTAGGGCTGGCCCTAATGCCTGAGAGCAGCCCCCGGCCCAGGTCCTCACCCCTTGGGGCATGCTGTCCAGGACTCCCCACAGCAACCCAGGATTACTGGGCAGCTCTTACCATGGCCCAGCTCCAGCTTCTGGTCTGGCCAGGGGCAGGGCCTCAGGGAAGAGGAGGAGCAGGGGGTGGGGCCTCATGGCAAGGGGGTGGCAACTAAGGCCAACCTCAGCTCCCCACCAGGAAGAGGCTGGCACCACCCCAGAGCCTCGGGCAGGCGTGGAGTGGTGCTGGAGGGAATCTGGGACAAATGCTGTCCTGGTGTCATGCAGCCCAGGACCGGGACTTCAAAAGTATATTTTGGGACTGTCCTGCCCAGTTTGGGATGGGTGGTCACCCTAGGCCCTGGCCCAGTCCCAACTTGTTTGCCCCATCCTGCCCCAACGGGTTCAGTCAGATCCGGAATCCTCCCTCACTCCCTGCTCTGAACAGCTGTACCACACAAGACATCCGGAGCTGTCATAGGGTTGCCAACAGTGCCTTAGTACAAGGGACATCCCTTATTTTTCCACCTCTGTGCAACAAAATTGGGAGCTGCTGAGTGTTGCAAAAAGCAGCAAGAAATCCCCCTGGCGAATGTAAGTGAGTGCTGCTTATTTATAATAAAATCATCATCATCATCATAATATTGGGAGGAAGTGATAAAAATACAATGCCCTTAACAATATTGGCAACCCTTTTTATTGGGAGCTAGCTGTGAAACAGCTGCCACAATCATCCCGGCACAGCATGCACCTCGGAGGGGAGGGAGTGACCGTGTGCAGAGAGAGAGAGAGAGAGAGAGAGAGAGAGAGAGAGAGAGAGAGAGA
>NW_020693496.1:0-2930 GCF_002925995.2 Terrapene triunguis
CCAGGAGTCCTGATGCCCATTCTCCCTGCCTCCCCCACACAACCCTTCTCTAATCACCAGACCCCACACCTGTCCCAGAGCTGGGGATAGAACCCAGGAGTCCTGACTCCCAGTCTCCACTGCTCTAACCACAAGACCCCACTGTCCTCCCAGAAGTGGCCCGCTCAGCCCTCGGCTGCCCCATTGAGACTCTAAGGACCTGTTGTTTGTAGTACCCAAGTGGCTTGCATGGTGGAGTGGAGTGGGTTAGAGCAGAGGGAGCTGGGAGTCAGGACACCTGGGTTCCGCTCCCCATATCTGCCTCAGCTTTTCTGTCTGACCTTCAGCCAGTCCCACACCCTCTCTGTGCCTCAGTTTCCCCATCAGCACAATTGGGTAATGGCTGGCGGGGGGTTAACAAATGTGCGAGATTCTCACATAAAAGACACAATTGATGATTCTGGTGCCCCCCTCATCATGCCCTCCTGCACCCCCGTGGTCACCCTGCCGCCCCCCAGCTGCCCCCAGGGTCGCTGTGCTCCACCGGCTGCAGGCACCTCTCCCCCCCCCCCCCCCCCCCCCCGTTCCTGTGGGGCAAACTCAACCTGTTTTATTGAGTAAAAATGAATTTGCATTGCACTCCCACCTGGGTATATTTGAGACTTAACCGAACTGTGGCAAAAAGTCACAAAAGTTCTTGGGCTCCAATGGGGGGAAAAGAAGGAACGAATGCGCCTCTGTGGATGAACCCACGTAACATTTCAGCTCAGCTGGGGGCTGCGTCTGTGGGTTTGTGTTTGTCTTTCTCAGGGCTCAATAATCCCTTTTAAAGTTGTCTTTGTGTATGGAGCTGTGTGTGCGTGCATGTGTGGCTGTGTGTGTTTGTGGGGCTCTGTGCGTGCATGTGTGGCTGTGTGTGTGTTTGTGGGGCTCTCTCTGTGTGTGGCTGTATGTGTGTCTGTGAGTGTCTGTGGCTTTGTATGTGGGGGAGGCAAGCTCTGTGTGCACATGCGGCTGTGTTTGTGAGTATGCACGAGGGGGTGTGTGTGTGGCTGGGTGGGTGTTTGAGGGGCTCTGTGTGTGTGCATGTGGCTGTGCGTGTGCGGCTGTGTGTGTGTGTGTGAGAGACTCTGTGTGCGCGGGGGAGGGGGCTCTGTGCGCACACGTGTGGCTGTGTTTGTGCATATGCACAAGTGTGTGTGTGTGTGTGGCTGGGTGGGTGTTTGAAGGGCTCTGTGTGTGTGCGTGTGGCTGTATGTGTGGCTGTGCGTGTGCGGCTGTGTGTGTGTGTGAGACTCTGTGTGCGTGGGGGAGGGGGCTCTGTGTGCACACGTGTGGCTGTGTTTGTGTATATGCACAAGCGTGTGTGTGTGTGTGCATGGTGCTGCGTGCAGGAGTCTTTGCGTGGCTGGGTGTTGTCGGGGGTTGTGTCGTGTTGTGTGTTGTGGTGTGTGTCCTTGTTATCACCGTGTGCCGTGGAGCGAGGGCTCCTGTTTCCCTGCAGCGCAGCCCCCGGAGGCCGGGGGTGGGGGGGGGCATCCCCTACGGACACTGCGCTCTGTGGCTTCCCCTCCATACCTCGCGGGGGGGGCGGGAGGCCGTTAGACGGCGGGGCAGGGCTGGCCCCGCTTATGTAATAACAGGCAACCCCAGGGAGAGGCGCAGAGCCTCACCGAGGAGAACACGGACGAGAGCCCTGCCCTCCGTGCGCCCCCCAGGGCTGCCCAGGATGGAGGTGCCCTGAGAAGGCCCCCCCGGGTCGCAGCACGGACCACGCTCGGCTGCCCCAGCACCTCGGGGTCCTGCGGGAAGGAGCCACCGTGAGGGAGACGGGGAAAAAGAGCGAGACCCCGGCTGGGGATCCCAGGCAGGTAAGAGCCAGCAGCGGTGCCTGGCCCAGCCACGGCCTCTCAAAGGAGACTTTGTTCAGGTCCCCGCGGCTCCGGCAGGTGCTGGGAACTGGAGATCCCAGCTGGAGGTGGGAGATTTTCCCAAGGCAGATGGGTCACCACGGCAGGGGGGGGGGGGGGGGGGGGCCCCCCCTCCCCCCCGGGAAGGACATCCTGGCGGGGGGGGTTCAGCGCCCCCCCCCCCCGATGTGCCAGGATTGGGGCCCCAGGCTCTGGAACAATCCCAGCACCAACCCCCAGATTCCAATGCTGCCCCCACGACACGGATCCCCAGCCCTGTTTAGCCCCCCAACCCCCTGACCAGGATCCCTGTCCCCGTCCAACCTCCCCCCACCCCCCCAGATCGCCATCTCTATCCGGCCACCGGAGCTGTGGGAAGGGTCCGACCCAGATCCCGGTCGGAAACCTGGTGCTCGGACCCATCTCTGTGAGCTGGCTGGGGACACGTGGCTCTGGGGGCAGGCATGGGGCCCACAAGGAAGCTGGGGGTATGAAGCGCTGGGCATGTGGGGCAGGGATGCTGCAGCCCCTGGGGGTTCTGATCAGACGGGCTCCACCCTGCTGGGTTTGGAGGTCTGCGCTCAGTGGCCTGTGGGGCAGTCGCTGTGCTGCGGGGTCCTGCGGAGACTTGCCCGGGCTTCGGCGGGGGTAGGGTTTGTCTCTGAGAGGGCAGGAGAGAGAAGGCAGGTCAGGGGGGGGGGCTCAGCCTGGGGGCCGCCTTCTCCCGTCTGCACCCTTGTGTCCCTGGGTGTGAGTTAGTGACTCGCTGGAGGTGAATGGAAAACACAGCCCACCTCCCCACCGCATCACCTTCTCCTGGGTGCACAACACCATACACACATCCTACACACACGCACCGTGCACACACCCCCCTACACACACGGACACACTGTATGCACACACACACACACACACATCCTACACACACCCCTACACACAGAGTGCACACGCACACAGACACACTATACACACACACACACACATCCTACACACACACAGTGCACACACACACCCCTACACACAGAGTGCACACACAAACAC
>NW_020693497.1:0-2426 GCF_002925995.2 Terrapene triunguis
GTGGGGGCTGAGTGGGAAGTGGGGGGGAGGCTCAGTGGGGGGGGCTCAGTAGGGTGGGGGGGCTGGGCTTTGGGGGATGAGTGGGGGGGCCTGGCTGCGGGGGCACAGTGGGGAGTGGGGGCTGGGTTGTAGGGGCTGAGTGGGGGGGCAGACTTTGGGGACTCAGTAGGGAGTGGGGGGGACTCAGTAGGGAGTGGGGGGGCTGGGCTGCGGGGGCTGAGTGCAAAGTGGAGGGGTTGAGGGAGGGACTGGGCTGCAGGGGCTGGGCTGCAGAGGTTCAGTGGGAAGTGTGGGGCCTGAGTAGGGAGTGGGGGACTGGACTGTGGGGGTTGAGGGGAGGCCAGGCTGTGGGGGCTCAGTGGGGAGCAGGAGGCTGGGCTGAAGGGGGCATGGGGGAGTGGTACCTTTTCCTTGGCTCGGAGCTCATCGAACATGCCCTGGATCTCCAGCTTCCAGTCATCTTGCATGGAGTGGAAGGAGTCCTGGGGCATCTCCTCCAGCACCTGGGCCTCCAGTGCCGTCAGCTGGGCCAGGATGGAGTCGAAGCTGGGTCGCCCATGGGGGTCCTGGTCCCAGCACTCTGGGGGGGGGGGGGGGGGAAACCGGACATATCAGGGTCTGTCTCATCCAGCAGAGGTGGGGCAAACTCTGCCTCGCTCAGACTCTGCCCAGCCACGCAGGATCTGGCCCTGGTGAGACACAGGTCCTGCTGTCTCTCTACTCACTAGGCCCCACACCCCTCCCAGAGCTGGGATAGAACCCAGGAGTCCTGACTCCCTCCCTGCCCTTACCTGCCATGAGCTGGGCGAAGGGCTGGGGGCAGGTGGAGGGGATAGGCAGCGTCAGCTTGTTGACGGCGACGCCGTAGGCCACAGCCAGCCCGTCGATGCCGCGGTACGGGACCTCCCCAGTCAGCAGCTCCCACAGCAGCACACCATAGCTGGGAGGGGAGAGAGTGTTAGTAGGGATGAGGGGAGACCATCCCCAGCATCCCTCATCCCTGTGGTAACCCAAGGTGGGGCAGGAAAGAGGGAAATGGGCATTAGACCCCCTCCCCTCACAGTACTAGGATGGAATCCAGGCATCCTGCCTCCTTGGCTCCAACCCACTAGACCCCCTTTCCCCTCCCAGAGCTGGGATGGAACCCAGGCATCCTGGCTGGCCTGTGAGTGCTCACCTCCAGACATCGCTGCCCTTGGAGAAGGTGGAGGCCTTGATGACCTCGGGTGCCATCCAGGCGTAGGTGCCAGCTGCGCTCATCTTGGTGGTGCGGTGCCACTCTCGCGCCAGCCCGAAGTCTGTGATCTTCAGCGTCTTCCCATTCATGTCCTCCTCTTCAATGCGCTGGGACAGCAGGACTTGGGGGGTGAGGGAGACAGGGGTCAGTGCCCCTGCAGGGGAAAGGTGCCATGTCCCACATATTGGAGCCCACACCTCTTAAAGGGGACAGGCCCCAAGGCCACCCAGCCATGGCTGATGTGCTGTTTGCAGCACGTTTCCTGTTGTTGTAGAGACATAAGCTCTTATATTAGAGGCCTGGTATCACTTCCCCTTTCCCAGGGCTCATGGGCTAGTTCATGCTGAGGCAGGTGCCAGTGGGGACGGATCACCGGCAGCTGCTCCTTGGCAAAGCTGGCTCAAGAGCATTTCACAGCTGGGGAAACTGAGGCAGGGAGGAGGGACCTGGGCAAGCTCTGTGCAGAGTCTCAGTAGCAAAGCCGGGGATAGAACTCACGAGCCGCAACTCCCAGCCCCCCTGCTCTAACCACTAGCCTGCACTTGCCTCCCAGAATTGGAGAGAGAACCCAGGAGTCCTGGCGTCCAGCTCCGCCCAGCTGGGCTCTGTAGCCCCATGACCCGTAGGCGAAAGCGAAACATTCCCTGGGACTGTGCTGCACTAAGCGGCCCATTGTGCACGGCTGGCTGGAGAATTAGTGCTTTGTCTTCTGCCCCCGCCAGTCCGTCCCCCGTCCCCTCCCAACGCTGCAGCCACACCCCAGTGCTGCCCCACCAGCTCCGCCCCCAACGCTGCAGCCACACTCCCAGCGCTGCCCCCGCCAGCTCCCCCCCAGCTGCAGCCACACCCCTAGCGCTGCCCCTGGCCATTTGCCCCCATCACTGCCCCCTGCCAGTTCTCCCCCGAGCTATAGCCACACCCCCAGCACGGCCCCGCCAGCTCCCCCCATAGTGGTACAGCCATACCCCCAGCGCTGCAGCCACACCCTCAGCGCTGCCCCCGCCAGCTCCCCCCTAGCGCTAGTCACACCCCCAGTGCTGCCCCTGCCAGCTCCCCCCTAGCGCTACAGCCACACCCCCAGCACGGCCCGGCCAGCTCCCCCCTAGCACTACAGTCACACCCCCAGCACGGCCCCGCCAGCTCCCCCTAGCGCTACAGCCACACCCCCAGCACGGCCCCGCCAGCTCCC
>NW_020693498.1:0-1732 GCF_002925995.2 Terrapene triunguis
CAATACCATACTAATGACGACATTGGACTGTTGCACAGAGACAAATAGCTATATCGTGTGTTCCTGTTCTATTCTCCATACTTTAACTCCGTCTTCTTCTATTGTTGTGGATGTCCTTCCTCTTATGCATGCTGAACCTGCTGTGCAAGTATCCGCTACTCAGTAGTGTTTTATCACTGCTGCATCTGACTACATGAACGGACCACTGCAGTGCCAGGCAAACGCTTCCATGTGCCTGCAGATTACTGACTCATTTACCCTAGGTGATGTGCACCTCCCCGGCCATGTGTTGACTGGAATCACAACGGCTCCTCGGTGGTATGACAACCTATACCTGGACAACACACCGATTCAACTGGCCAAGGAGCTGCTACTCAAAGTGGTCCTGGCTGCTGCTTCTGCGTCTGCCACCGTTCATAACAGCATCACTAAAGGCTGCATCCAATTCAACGCTCCAATCAAACCATCACACGACTGAAGGATCCTGTTTGTAATGCATCTTACAACCACAACTCCTGGTAAACTATTGTACAAATAACAGCCGCTGCTGCTTCTATATTTCTGTTACTAACCTCTATTGTCATGTGCGCGTACTTTAGACACATGCTTAAAAATCTCACTATGCTTCCTACCTTTGCCCCCTTCCCCCAACTCCCCTCTTCCTCCCCTCGCCCACCTCCCTTAGGTAACCCTAAGACAGATCATGTAAACCAAAGCATTAAAGTATTGACTACATCTCCCCTGGGAGTTTGATTTGTCAAACAGGAGGGAACTGTTAGGCGAGAGTTAAAAATTCAGTTAGCAGCTGAGGCAGAAACCCACGTAACTACCAAGCAGGCCCAGGATCAAAGGCAGCTGTAAACACTTGATAACTTAAATGGTCAGATGTCCACCCAGTCACTCGGCCTCTCAGTAAGGAAGAACAGTACAAACCCTCCACAGCTCTCCGAATATCTGTAAACACTCACCCCTACTCCAACCCCCACCCCACCCCTTCGCCTTAAGCGTAGTCATCAATAATTGATGCAATCAGGATGGTTTCTATGCATATCTTCTGTTCCTGTCATTATGTTAAGTGTTCTCTCCCTCCCTCTCTCTCTGAAAAAATGTTTGTCACTGTAACTACATAATAAATGCAAATAGATTAATAAGAAAATGTATATAACTGATCATTATAACATCATACATTTGAAGCTCTTTATCAGTCTTCCTGGTTACCTCTTCAGTATTATCTGTGCTGCCTGATTCTTGGGGGAAAGAATCTCCTTGCTTCACAACGCCAACTGGCAGAGGGCACAGGGATGCCCAGAGTTATACAGGGATCCCCTGGATGAGATATATGCACAATAGTTCACCAAAGGTGGCATGTGAGGTCTCTACCAAAAGCCAGCAGCCTGCTGGTCCATCTAATGGGAGCAAGATGTTCGTATGGGACATAGTTGAAGAGAGATATAAAATATAGAATATGATGCTCTAGAAGTGTTGAAGTGAAACTTGTCACCTGCGCCATGGCAATCCCTTCGGCTGAGCCAATCAGCACATAGAAAAAAGCACAGCCACAGACAACACAGCCATGGAGACAGGCTATATTTACTGTCTGGGAGCAATGGGAGCTTAAGAATTCACAAAGACAAAGGTCTCTTAGCACAAGTCTCCAAAAAGAGACCACTTCTGGGAAGAGACAATGGTCTGCACCTACAAAGAAAGAGGAGTGGGGAAAGAGCTCCCTTTC
>NW_020693499.1:0-1130 GCF_002925995.2 Terrapene triunguis
CTCATATTTAGCTTGTGGTCCACTATAACCCCTAGATCCCTTTCTGCCATACTCCTTCCTAGACAGTCTCTTCCCATTCTGTATGTGTGAAACTGATTTTTTCTTCCTAAGTGGAGCACTTTGCATTTGTCTTTGTTAAACTTCATCCTGTTTAACTCAGACCATTTCTCCAATTTGTCCAGATCATTTTGAATTATGACCCTGTCCTCCAAAGCAGTTGCAATCCCTCCCAGTTTGGTATCATCCGCAAACTTAATAATCGTACTTTCTATACCAATATCTAAGTCGTTAATGAAGATATTGAACAGAGCCGGTCCCAAAACAGACCCCTGCGGAACCCCACTCGTTATGCCTTTCCAGCAGGATTGGGAACCATTAATAACAACTCTCTGAGTACGGTTATCCAGCCAGTTATGCACCCACCTTATAGTAGCCCCATCTAAATTGTATTTGCCTAGTTTGTCGATAAGAATATCGTGCGAGACCGTATCAAATGCCTTACTAAAGTCTAGGTATACCACATCCACAGCTTCTCCCTTATCCACAAGACTCGTTATCCTATCGAAGAAAGCTATCAGATTGGTTTGACATGATTTGTTCTTTACAAATCCATGCTGGCTGTTCCCTATCACCTTACCACCTTCCAAGTGTTTGCAGATGATTTCCTTAATTACTTGCTCCATTATCTTCCCTGGCACAGAAGTTAAACTAACTGGTCTGTAGTTTCCTGGGTTGTTTTTATTTCCCTTTTTATAGATGGGCACTATATTTGCCCTTTTCCAGTCTTCTGGAATCTCTCCCGTCTCCCATGATTTTCCAAAGATAATAGCTAGAGGCTCAGATACCTCCTCTATTAGCTCCTTGAGTATTCTAGGATGCATTTCATCAGGCCCTGGTGACTTGCAGGCATCTAACTTTTCTAAGTGATTTTTAACTTGTTCTTTTTTTATTTTATCTGCTAAACCTACCCCCTTCCCATTAGCATTCACTAGGATAGGCATTCCTTCAGACTTCTCGGTGAAGACCGAAACAAAGAAGTCATTAAGCATCTCTGCCATTTCCAAGTTTCCTGTTACTGTTTCTCCCTCTTCACTAAGCAGTGGGCCTACCCTGTCTTTGGTCTTCCTCTT
>NW_020693500.1:0-8004 GCF_002925995.2 Terrapene triunguis
AATACAGACAGATATCATCTTCCTTTCCAAATGCAAACGGATGGACATCATACCTAATGGACTGAAGGTGAAAAATCCCTTGCTATCTACATACTGCACAGACCACAGTGAGAGATTATGCCATACATTATCAAAGAAACTGAGGAACCACCTGATCAGCATCCTATACAGCAAACAGAAAAACATCAAGAAAGAGCTCTCCAACCTGGAGACTCTCATAAATAACCAACCCTCCACACAAATGGACTTTACTAAAATAAGACAGGAGATCTACATTACACACTTCACCTCTCTACAAAGGAAAAAGGACCGTAAGCTGTCTAAAATCCTACCTGCCACATGGGGCCACAACAGGGGTACCCCTAACTCACCCAGCAATATCGTCTATTTATCCAGCTACACACTCAACCCAGCAGAAGAGTCTGTCCTATCTCGGGGACTCTCCTTTTGCCCCAGCACCCCCACGAACATGATACAGTTCTGTGGTGATCTGGAAGCCTACTTTCGCCGCCTCCGACTCAAAGAATACTTTCAAGATAACACTGAACAGCGCACTGATACACAGATACCCTCCCACCAACAACACAGGAAGAAGAACTCCACATGGACTCCTCCTGAGGGTCGAAATGACAGTCTGGACCTATACATAGAATGCTTCCGCCGACGTGCACAGGCAGAAATTGTGGAAAAACAACATCGCTTGCCTCATAACCTAAGTCGTGCAGAACGCAATGCCATCCACAGCCTCAGAAACCACCCTGACATTATCATCAAAGAGGCTGATAAAGGAGGTGCTGTTGTCATCATGAACAGGTCTGACTACCAGAAGGAGGCTGCCAGACAACTCTCCAATACCAAATTCTACAGGCCACTTTCCTCAGATCCCACTGAGGAATACACTAAGAAACTGCACCATCTACTCAGGACACTCCCTACACTAGCACAGGAACAAATCAACATACCCTTAGAGCCCCGACCGGGGTTATTCTATCTACTACCCAAGATCCACAAACCTGGAAATCCTGGACGCCCCATCATCTCGGGCATTGGCACTCTCACTGAAGGACTGTCTGGATATGTGGACTCCCTACTCAGACCCTACGCCACCAGCACTCCCAGCTATCTCCGTGACACCACAGATTTCCTGAGAAAACTACAATGCATTGGTGACCTCCCAGAAAACACCATCCTAGCCACCATGGATGTAGAGGCTCTCTACACAAACATCCCACACACAGATGGAATACAAGCTGTCAGGAACAGTATCCCTGATGATGACACAGCACAACTTATTGCTGAGCTCTGTGACTTTATCCTCACGCACAATTATTTCAAATTTGGTGACAATATATACCTCCAGACCAGTGGCACCGCTATGGGCACCCGCATGGCCCCACAATATGCCAACATTTTTATGGCTGACCTGGAACAACGCTTCCTCAGCTCTCGTCCACTCATGCCCCTTCTCTACCTACGCTATATTGATGACATCTTCATCATCTGGACCCATGGGAAAGAGACCCTGGAAGAATTCCACCATGATTTCAACAGCTTCCACCCCACCATCAACCTCAGCCTGGACCAATCTACACGGGAGGTCCACTTCCTAGACACCACCGTACAAATAAGCGATGGCCACATTAACACCACCCTATACCGAAAACCCACCGACCGCTATGCCTACCTTCATGCCTCCAGCTTCCACCCCGGTCACACCACACGATCCATCGTCTACAGCCAAGCACTGAGGTACAATCGCATCTGCTCCAACCCCTCAGACAGAGACCAACACCTACAAGATCTTCACCAAGCATTCGCAAAACTACGATACCCACACAAGGAAATAAAGAAACAAATCAACAGAGCCAGACGTGTACCCAGAAGCCTCCTGCTACAAGACAGGCCCAGAAGAGAAACCAACAGAACTCCACTGGCCATCACCTACAGTCCTCAGCTTAAACCTCTCCAACGCATCATCAGTGATCTACAACCCATACTGGACAATGATCCCTCACTTTCACAGACCTTGGGAGGCAGGCCAGTCCTCGCCCACAGACAACCTGCCAACCTTAAGCATATTCTCACCAGCAACCACGCACCGCACCATAACAACTCTAACTCAGGAACCAACCCATGCAACAAACCTCGATGCCAACTCTGCCCACATATCTACACCAGCAACACCATCACAGGACCTAACCAGATCAGCTACAACATCACCGGCTCATTCACCTGCACGTCCACCAATGTTATATATGCCATCATATGCCAGCAATGCCCCTCTGCTATGTACATTGGCCAAACTGGACAGTCACTACGCAAGAGGATAAATGGACACAAGTCAGATATCAGGAATGGCAATATACAAAAACCTGTAGGAGAACACTTCAACCTCCCTGGCCACACAATAGCAGATGTAAAGGTAGCCATCTTACAGCAAAAAAACTTCAGGACCAGACTCCAAAGAGAAACTGCTGAGCTCCAGTTCATTTGCAAATTTGACACCATCAGATCAGGATTAAACAAAGACTGTGAATGGCTATCCAACTACAGAAGCAGTTTCTCCTCCCTTGGTGTTCACACCTCAACTGATAGCAGAGCACCTCACCCTCCCTGATTGAACTAACCTCGTTATCTCCACACTGATTTATACCTGCCTCTAGAGATTTCCATTACTTGCATCTGAAGAAGTGAGGTTCTTACCCACGAAAGCTTATGCTCCCAATACTTCTGTTAGTCTCAAAGGTGCCACAGGACCCTCTGTTGCTTTTTACTTTAAAGTATCTGTCTCCAGTGGCTATAGGTATTTTTACACTGTTTATACAAAGAATCCAAACAGATACACAACATAGTGCTTGTACAAGCCCAACATGGATTAAACTACTTGCCCAAAGTCATTCCTTTCCCTGCCTCCTGACCTGGCCATGCTACAACCTTTAGTCACTCCTCTTTGCAAAAACACAAGAAAGAAGAAATCATGCAGCATGCCCTAAAGGTTATCCAATCCAGGCAATGACAGATCAATGGGCAAGTAGGATAAAATACATCCTGCCACCACTTCTCTTCCCTTATAAATTGCAGAGCTGTGGGCTTAACTGCCACTGTTGATCCCATCTGGGGTGATACCATACATTGAGATGCCTCTCACATAGTCAGGCCCATATGGGGATTTTGAAGTCAAATTCAACAATTTAAACTACCTGCAAGTCAATGAGCAATGCTTCATGCCATAAGATGCATTTAAATTGGCATCTGCCCCCATTCTACACCAATTTAAGCTTCCCAATGGTCATAAGATGTAGCTCTATGAAGAGCATAGTGCAGTTATGAGACAAAGGCATAGATAACTGTAGCAAGGTTCATGTCTGAAAGAGACAAGCTTGACTGGGTACAGCTGCTCCTTGAATATCCAGGTGCAGAAAGGGATCCAGCAAGACCCTCCATATTATAAACATATGTGACAAATGGCAGGTGCACTCCCTCAGTTGGGCACGTGAATAACGGCACTACCATTTCTGCTGCTTTCTAGCCCCTTACCTGCCAACATTAGCTCAGTGCTAGGGTTGAGCTTAAACCAGCTGGCCCTTATTCCCTTCAAAGTCATTCCATGCCCCCATAGTCAGATCCAATAGACAGAAAGCAGAATGCCATCAGCCTACTGAATGGACGGTAGCCCATGCCTACCCAGTAACCCTTCTAATGGACTCATCTGTATGTTGAACAGGAAGGGTGACAACATCTAATCTTGTAAAAAAAAAATACAACCCTTAGAAGAGCCATTGGAAAAATAAAAATAACCCTAAACTATCATCTGGGCTCTCTTGTGCAGAACATGTCACTCAGGATCAACTCCCTGTACCATGGCTGGGACCACAGACCATACCCAACAGTGGCCACATAGAATCACAACCTTGTAGTAGACAGTAGTGCAGAGCCATCTTATTCCATGGAGCTCACAGTGTCTCCCAGAGAGCTCAGGAGTATAACTGTTGTCCTGCTTTTTAAAGAGGGTGCACACTGAGCTCTTTTCCATGCCCTGTCAGTTTTTCTGGCTAGTGTGGAGTGGGGTCGGGGCCATGGCTCTTCCAGTAAATTGCCCTTTTGCAGAAGCTAGCACCACTAACTACACTAGCTCTGCAGATTTCTTGTGCTGCTTGAGGAAGGATTGTCTTCTGAATAAGACATAACAATACAATTCCTGAGTAGACGTGTATGAATTTCAGGTTTTTTCCCCACAAAATTTCTCTTAAAGTCTCTTGCTATTTCAGTTTGCATGATTTCACTTGCCATACATTTTTATTTTAAAATTTCAGTGAAATAGCTATTTTACATGCAAATCATGTAGAAATGAGAGCATTTTACATGGTTTCTATATTAAAATGTTCTTCTCTCAAAAACTGGCACACAACTTGCACGAGAAAGGAGGAGTAGCTGTGGTGTCACTAAACCATGGACATCACTGGCTGCCAGAATGGTGTAATTGCATCTTGGCTGGACCAGAGGATTCAACTCACTGAGACTGCAAACAAAGTATCTTTAAGATAGGTGTGAACCTTCCACATTGATCTCAATGTGTGTGGGGAGGGTGGTGGTACCAGTAGGATTTAACTGTCAAGGTTAATTGTTTCAGTAGTTCTACTAGCAAAAACATCCAGCTATTTTGGGATTGTGGATGGGTTTTTGTGATGAGTGGAAGCATGATTTGCATATACAGTGGGTAAACATTTTGATTTACTTTGGATACATTTCCATTTATACCCAAACATAAAAATTGAATACAGTCTGTCTTGAAGTGCAATTAAAATTAACTTACCTGAAACATTGCATGCAACTTAAATCTAAAAGTTGAAGGCAAAATATATTTTTCTTTTCCTTCCTATTTTTATGGGTGGAGGATTAAGAGTGAAATTCACCCCTGGGCCGAGAGAGAGTGCAAGATCAATCAATGCATCACTTAGGCTAGGTCTACACTACAGCGGGGTTCTGACCTAAGATACGCAACTTCAGCTACGTGAATACCGTAGCTGAAGTTGCGTATTTTAGGTCGGCTTACCTGGCGGTGAGGACGGGGGAAAGTCGACCGCTGCAGCGCTGCCGCCGACTCCGCTGCCGCCTCTTGCCGAGGTGGATTTCCGGAGTCGACGGCAGAGCAATCAGGGATCGATTTTACCGCGTCCTCACGAGACGTGGTAAGTCGATCCCCGATAGACCGATTGCTACCCGCCGGATCGGCGGGTAGTGAAGACATACCCTTAGACACTCCAAAAGGGGGTAGATTTTAATCCTTGGTGAAATAAGAGGGAAGACCAAAAAGGTGAGGAGAAAATGGAGCCAGACTTTTTCCAAGACATGAAACAATTGGCGTTTCTCCCTGTCTCAGCATTTGCAGTGCAGATTTGTGACTGGGCTTGATTGTCCCTTACCATCATGTTTAATGATGATAAAATCTGGAAAATAAGAATCCAAATGTAAAGAGTGTTTATAGGTTATATAACAGATTCCAGGCCCGATTGTGCAACCCATATTCACATTAGTTGTCCCATTGAACTCAATGGGACCAATTGCATGGGTAAGAACTACTTGTGTGAGCAAAAGTTATGGGATTAGGCCCATAGTCTGTGACCTTCTAGGTGAAAGACAGTTAATAAATGGTAGTCTCTTGTCCATGTGAAACCACCATACACTTCAGTTTCCTCTTGGTATTGAGCTCATGCGGGAGAGGGGAAAGGTGCAGAGCTCATATCTCACTCATTTTGAACACAGTCTGTTTTTTATTGTACCAAAAATAAAAAGTAGTACATTATAGGTCAAATCCTGGCCTTACAGCCAAAATTTTGCATAGTGTGGGCAGTGACATGTAGCCAATTATATTAGGAAGAGTGTCTGGTACTAGAGCGGGGGGGACAAAGTACAGCCCATGGGCCGGATCCGGGCCACCAGTCGTTTTAAGCTGGCCCTCGAGATCCCGCTGGGGAGCAGGGTCTGGGGCTTGGTGCGCTCCAGCCGGGGAGCGGGGTCAGGGGCTGCTCCATGTGGCTCCTGGAAGCCGCAGCATGGCCCCACTCTGGCTCCTACGTGCTCCAATGGCGCCCTCTGGCGCTCCAATGGGAGCTGCAGTGGCGGTGCCTGCGGACGGGGCAGCGTGCAGAGCTGCCTGGCTGTGCCTCTGTGTAGGAGCCAGAGAAGGGACATGCCGCTGCTTCCAGGAGCCGCTTGAGGTAATCTCTGCCCAGGGTCTGCACCCCTGAGCCTCTTCCCGCACCCCAACCCCCTGCTTCAGCCCTGATTCCCCTCCCGCCCTCCAAACCCCTCGATCCCAGCCTGGAACACCCTCCTGCACACCAAACCTCTCATCCCCAGCCCCACCCCAGAGCCCACACCCCCAGCTGGAGCCTGCACTCCTTCCCGCACCCCAACCCCCTGCGCCAGCCCTGATCCCCCTCCCGCCCTCCAAACCCCTCGGTCCCAGCCTGGAGCACCCTCCTACACCCCAAACTCCTCATTCCCAGCCCCCCCCTGGAGCCCGCACCCCCAGCCAGAGCCCACACCCCCTCCCGCACCTCAACCCCAATTTTGTCAGCATTCATGGCCGGCTATACAATTTCTATTCCCAGATGTGGCCCTCGGGCCAAAAAGTTTGCCCACCCCTGTACCAGAGATATCTCCAGGCATGTTGCCACATGTTTTTCGGTCGGGGGCTCTCTCCATGGTATGAGGTGCTGTTTGCTGTTCCTTCTTGCAGGAACAACATGACTGTGCTTTGGATGCCAGTATATTTGATCAGTGGATTTTGGCTCCACTCCACTCCTCCTGGAAAGCAGCTCTTGGGGGTGCTTTTCAGGTCCGGTCCTGCTGACTAGGCATATCTGCTATAGTGCAGTCTTCTGCATCATGGTACACATATATGTACTACTGCCTCGCATGCTTGCTCATGCACTGGCAGGGTGTAGCCCTATGCATTTAGTATCAGCTGTGTAAACTTGTGTGGATGGTACTGGATGAAGGATTTGATACTTTTTTCCTCAACAAAAAGAGGAAAGTGGATCCCATTTAACATAGCCTTGCAAAGTTGTCCTGGCTGGCTTGGAGCCATTCTGGGGACTTAACAGTTTACTGAGGAGCTATAACTAGGCATGCAATCAGTGCATCATTCCTTAGGTGTGTGCTTAACAAACCTAGCCGGCGGAGTGAGGGGAGACGTTATGCACGCTCAGTATGTTTTACTATGCGAACGCTCATAACTTTTTTCTAATGAAAAACTTCCTGTAAAACAAGAATGTGTACAGCTCTTTAGTGAGGAATATTTCCATGCAAAATTCAACTGTCAAACCTCAAGGCATTTCAGCGATAGTCCTGGTTTTAAAAAAGTCAAAAGAATTTTTCCCGTATGAGGAAATGTGGTTTTTGTTTTTGTTTTTTGGCCTTTCCACTCTCAAAAATGGCTGGGTCACTGAACATTTCAAGGGTGGGAGGAGTTTGAAAAGGCAAGTATCTTGCAAAGTTGTAATCATTTGAATAAGGGACTTAAAATAGAAATTTTGCAATCTAAATGGTAGTGGTGGTTGTTGCTCCTGCTATAGTTTGCATATAGTTTACATGATTCTGTACTGTATGCATGTCAGTTTCTGGTAAAAGACCTTGTAGGCACTAAGAAATGAAATGAGACCACTGCAAAAGCAGACTCATTGGAAAGAGTTGCTTTATTTTATTATTTACAGTTTCCTGTCATGGCACTGAAGCAGTTTCCAAAATCTATAGCATTTCATACAGTGGCTTGATATCTGGAACTTGAACACTGTTTAATGTAGTAAATCTCTAACGTGAAATAGTTTTTGGTAATGATCAGTATAAAATAGTGGTTCTTTTAGGGTTACCATATTTCAGCAAGCAAAAAAGAGGACGGGAGGAGCCCCGCCCCCGTCCTGCCCTAGCCCCGCCCCATCCTGCCCTAGCCCCGCCCCTCCCACTTCCCGCCCCCCTCAGAACCCCCAACCCTCCCCCCCC
>NW_020693501.1:0-5770 GCF_002925995.2 Terrapene triunguis
CTGCTCTAGGCAGGCAAGGGAGCTGCTGTACTTCAGCATCTCTAACCATTTCCTAGATTTATGGCTGTCTTTGATGCTTCAGCTGCCAATGAACTGAGCTAGACCATGAAATGCACCAGTCACTATACACCAAGCCCCCTTATTTTCCTCCTCATACCCTCTCAAGGCATTTGCTTTAACCCCCTTATGAGACTGTACCAGCCTACCACCCCCAGAATAAGAAAGGGAAAACCTATCAAGACAGGAGCACTTACCAGCTAGTATTGAGCAGGCTGCTACAAACAAACCAGTTACAAACTCCCCATACCTGAGCCAGGGTACCTATCCTGCCAAATTTAAAGGGCCAGCCTCAACAAGGCATGCTGGGAAAAAGTTCCTATAAAAGGACATCCTTGGGCTGGGGTATGTGAGTAGGGGTTATGTAGGAAAAATGCTCTGAAGGGGGGGTGCACTTGTGACTTCTTTTAATGAGCTATTTATATAGGCACTATAGACTGTTGAGAAAACCATGGCTGGTCAGACATGCTTAGATAAGTGACCCGGAGGAGCTTTGATGTTGCTGTTTCATATGCATTCTATTCAGAGTTATAAATGTTCCCCAAGTCCCTCTCAGTCCAGATGTCTCAGATTCACAGGCTGGGACCAAACTTCAGGGAAGATGGACAGTAAGGGAAAAGGGAACTAAAGAGTAATGACGATGCTGCTCAATCAGTACTTAACAGCTAACTGAAACATTTTTCTATGGTCTCTTAACCCAGAGAATGAGGTGACCAGCCATAGCTTGTGCTAGCTGTGGAACACCTTTATCTTTGGGGTTCTCAGGTGTTCAGACATGACTTATAGCCCTATTCCAGTGGCAGGCTGTTGCTGATTCTTTCTATGGCTGTGGTGGGTCAGACCAGTCGCCCATCTAATCTGATATCCTGTCTCCAGTGTGGCCAATTCTGGATACTTCAGAGGAAGGCATTAGCCGGGCTATCATGTACTTAATTGTGCATGGCTATACCATAGGGGGACCGCTCTTCCTGGTCCCAGCTGGTGAGCCGATTACTGGGAGCTGGTGCAGGAAAAGAACACATCCTGCTGAGCCGAATGACATCAGCAGTGACCCCCCAAGCCAAGCAAACCATTGATATTATTGAACAACAAGGGCCCAGTGGCATTTCCTCCTCCTCCCCTTGAATGGACCATTAAGGGGGTCAAGGAGCCAGTGCAAGGTCAGACTCTAAAGATATGCCAGGGACGAGCAGGGAGCCCTCAGAGGGGCCCTGTGTCCCCTGAGCTCCAGCTTAGTGAGCCTATCACCCAGCAGGGAGGGGGAACCTCGGGATGCTTGACGCTCACCCAGAGGACCCAGAGGAGGCTCAGCTGAGAGGTGGGTTGGGCCAGTGGGCAGGGCACTGCATGGGGGCTCAGGAGAGCTGGGTTCTGTCCCCAGCTCAGCCCCTGGCCTGCTGTGTGCCCAGGGGCAAGGCTCTTCCCCCTCTGTCTTGTCTATTTAGACTGCAAGCTCTTCAGGGCAGGGATTGTCTCTTACTGGGTACATGTCCAGCACCTGTACATAGACACAGGCAAACTGACGGATAGAATAGCTTAGGCAGAATGTTTATAGCTCTGGCAAACTTTCAGAGCCTTTGAATTGGGTGCGCTGGCACAATGCATTGACTCTGTGCCGTCAGTCATACCATTTTCATAACCGTGTAACTCCATTGACTTTGGGGGAGGTACTCCTGATTTACACCTATGTGGATGGGCCAACCAATCCACTGTCCTGTATAAAGGGGGAGATATTCAAAGGCACAGGTCGCAGAGAGGTGCCTAATTTCCACTCAAAGGCAGGGAGTTGAGTGCTTAACTACTACTTAATATTTGTGTCTTGAAAATCTCCCACACCCGGGCGGAGAGCACGATGGGATCTCAGGCTGGTAGTACTTTCCTCTCTGTCCCCTGCTGACACACTCTCTATCGCTAGCCTTTTTTTGTGCATCAGACCGCCAAAGAAATGACTTGGCTCCAAGCAAAGCCGAGTTTGATCCTGGAATGGTACACCCAACACTCCTAACAATAGCTCTTCCTTTTGGTTCAATTCTGTCCCTTATTTCCCACACATGGGAAAAAGACCCCACCCACATGGTTGGTGGCATGGAATGATCAGTGGCTGGCAATAAATCAGCCATGTTTCCACTGGTAACAGAAGGCATTGTGTAACGCAGCGACGGAAAAGTATTGCATATCTGTGCTGTTCTGTATATATAACGCAGGGCAGGGCAG
The DNA here is from genome assembly GCF_002925995.2 of Terrapene triunguis. NCBI lineage: Eukaryota > Metazoa > Chordata > Testudines > Emydidae > Terrapene > Terrapene triunguis. The sequence continues at coordinate 2,272 of NW_020693501.1, forward strand.
GCGCTGCCAGGCAAAAACAACCTAAAAAAAGGCTGCTGAGAGAGATATTTCAGGAAAAAGGCTGACCTTCAGGAACCAAAGGATTTGCATGGATCCCCAGACAGATAATCCCCATTGAGGCCCCAGATCTGACTCTTCTCATACATGTTCCATGAATCACCCACAGTAGGGCTGTAAGGAGCCTTTAAGAATAGAAGCTGAATCCTACCTGCTAGGTAATTTGGATGCTGGGCTCCTTTAAAGGCTACAGGAAAAGTTTGGTTTTGCAGGTTTATTTTCAAAACTCTAACTCGGCGGGAGCAATTCAGAACTGGTTGGTTATTTTTTATGTCCAGGCAGGGTGGGTGATGTGGCTAAGGAAAGAGGGCTAGCTGAGATGGCCGAGAACGTGCAGGAGTGCTGGAGCTTATCCCAGTCAGCTGCTGTAGCACATAGCTCTAGTACAGCTCCAAGAAAACAATTAATTTCTATACCTGTGGACGCAGATTTGCTGTCCCCAGATGCAGCTGGGATAGTACCTTCCACTCAGCACACTCCACAACTAGAATGACATTGAAAGCTGGAGGGAGTTCAGAGAAGAACAGCAAGAAAGGGAGTGACTCATGAGGGAGGAATAGAAGCAAAATGTTGATAGGTTGACAAGTGACAACTCGAGGGTGTGGGGGGGACATGCTAGACTACATGTGTGTGAAGGGTTTAAGCACCAAGAAAGGCATTGCATCTGATTGCATTCATTTTGTACAGTCAGTTCCAAGATGTTGATGGGAACAATTGTTACATTCTTTGATTACTAGTTCCTTTTGTTTTCTGTATCTGATAGACCTTTAATTTATTTAATATCCATTGTTTAGGTTCTTGCCCTTTTCTTGAATATCTGTTAGTCATTTATTTATATATCTATTAGGAATGTATTGCTTTTTCTCTCTCTTAAGGAAGTGCGCATCTTACTTACAGTAAACTGTGATCTCCAAAGGGGAAAAAAAGAAAAAAGAAAGGCATTCTTTAGGGTGGAGCAACCAGAAATAATCCAACAAATTTAGCTGGAAAATTTAGGATGAGCCTTAGGAAAACCTCTCTGATGGATATCTGAGACAGTGGACAAGTGCTTCGGTCTTCCATCATGTTCAACAGGAAACACTAGTGCAAGTTCTGCAACCATTAGGGGTGAAATCCTGGCTCCATTGAGTCAGTAGCAAAACTTCCAATGGCTTCAATGGGGGCAGAGATTTCACCCTAGAACTTCAGAGTGGAATTTTCAAAAGTGCTCAGCACTGATTTATCTCTGCTCTCATTGAAATCAATGTGAGTTTTATCATAGGATGGGATTTACCAAAGTGACTTAGGAGCCTACTTTCTGTTTAAGGCCAAGGGTATTTGTGCTCCTAAATTACTTAGATCCAAATTCACAAAGATATCTAGGTGAATAAAGATGCAGATAGGTACCTAGTCAGATTTACAAAAGCACCTAAGTGAGTTGGGCACCTAAATCCCATTGATTTCCAACGGTCTTAGGCTCCTTAGTCACGTAGGTGTTTTGAAAATTTTACTCCAAGTTAAACTGCACCATCCTCCTTTTGCGCATGCACTGATGTCTGGCTCTGTCCTAAGACAGACCAGATGGCCTAGGGCAGGGCAACATTAAAGGCAGCAAAATGTCCAGTGACAGCTTGGGCTAGTAGGGGTGCACATCTGCCCACTTGTGTCGGGCAGCGGGACCCAGACAGCTCTGCAGGCTGGGAGTCAGCATGGGACTCACAACTCCTTCTCTCGCCATTCAGCGGATTGGGGGAAACATAACAAGAATGCAAGAAATGCATCATTAAAGTCAATGGGCTCAATCCACCAATGGCACTGAGAACATACTGAGCATTTGTATCTCCAAGGGGAGTATGTGGGCATCGTGGGTGCTCATCAGCTCTCAGAATTTGGCCCTTTATAAATGAATCAGCCCATGTCCTCTATACATCCCATGGAGGTGCCTCTGTTCTTTGCGGTGCCCTGGAGTGCATGCACATTAGAAATACCTACAGTTGTCTCTGACAGGTTTCAGAGTAGCAGCCGTGTTAGTCTGTATCCGCAAAAAGAACAGGAGTACAAGTACTCCTGTTCTTTTTGCGGATACAGTTGTCTCTGATGTTCACCACCATGGTCACAGCCCTCCCATACATTCATCTCCTGTTTTCACAGCGAGGTGTTTGTCTTTATCATGGCTAAATACAGGGACTATAAGCTAAGGGGAGGGTTTGGCTTTTATTTGTTGTACTCCCTGGGACGTAAACTACTTTTTGTTCTGTTGCGAAGAACCATAGTCCATGCCGCTGCCCTGCAAAGCCCTGGCATCTCATGAAACACATTCCAGCCAGTGCAACTGAATTCAGTTCAGTCCACCCTGGATGAGACGGAGACACAAATGAAGGGGCAACACGTTAGCGGCACCTAACCCTGGTTAGGCTTTACAGGCCAGACACTCAGGCCTGGTCTACACTATGAGTTTAGGTCGAATTTAGCAGCGTTAAATCGAATTAAGCCTGGACACGTCCACACGATGAAGCCCTTTTTTCCGACTTAAAGGGCCCTTTAAACCGGTTTCTTTACTCCACCTCTGACGAGGGGATTAGCACTGAAATCGGCCTTTCCGGGTTGGATTTGGGGTAGTGTGGACGGAATTCGACAGTATTGGCCTCCGGGAGCTATCCCACAGTGCTTCATTGTGACCGCTCTGGACAGCACTCTCAACTCAGATGCACTGACCAGGTACACAGGAAAAGCCCCGCGAACTTTTGAATTTCATTTCCTGTTTGTCCAGCGTGGAGAACACAGGTGACCACGCAGAGCTCATCAGCACAGGTAACCATGATGGAGTCCCAGGATTGCAAAAGAGCTCCAGCATGGACCGAACAGGAGGTACGGAATCTGCTCGCCGTATGGGGAGACGAATCAGTGCTAGCTGAACTCCGTAGCAGTAAATGAAATGGCAAAATATTAGAAAAAGTCTCAAAGGCCATGAAGGACAGAGGCCATAACAGGGACGCACAGCAGTGCCGCGTGAAAATTAAGGAGCTAAGGCAACCCTACCACAAAGCCAGAGAAGCAAACGGAAGGTCCGGGGCAGAGCCGCAGACATGCCGCTTCTACACGGAGCTGCATGCCATGCTAGGGGGTGCAGCCACCACTACCCCAACCGTGTGCTTTGACTCCATCAATGGTGAATCATGCAACAGGGAAGCGGGTTCAGGGTACGAGGAAGATGATGATGAAGACAATGAAGATAGCTCACAGCAAGGAAGTGGAGAAACCGGTTTCCCCAACAGCCAGGATATGTTTATCACCCTGGACCTGGAACCAGTAACCCCCGAACTCACCCAAGGCGTGCTCCCAGACCCTGAGGGCGCACAAGGGACCTCGGGTGAGTTTACCTTTGTAAATATTACACATGGTTTAAAAGCAAGCGTGTTTAATGATTAATGATTAATTTGCCCTGGCAATCGCGGCCAGTACA
>NW_020693502.1:0-1144 GCF_002925995.2 Terrapene triunguis
TATCCCCATTTTATAGATGGGGAGACCCACAAGTAGAAGGACCTGGACAGGGAAGGTCTTGTCCATTAATGTTTTCATGCTACCAAGCCAGCCAGCTGTTACTCTGTGTAAAGTCAACTACTGACCTATCCAAAAAAAAAAAAAAAAAAAGAGAGGCTCCATTAGAAAAAGGAAGAAAACGAACCCAAAGATCAGTGCAGTGGGGTGAAACTACTAGTGCTTTAAGTTGCACAGAACAAGGATAAAGTCTGGTTGTAAACGGAGTGCTTGCTGTTCCCCTCCAGCCCGTTTGATGCAAAGAACCCTTTCCTGGCACCTGTTACCCTGAACCGAAAGCTGAACCAGGGCGGAGAGAGGCACCTCATGCACTTGGAATTGGACATCTCTGGCTCCAAAATCAGGTACCCCTCCACTGGGGGATATTTTCCTTATACTGGGACGAGGTGGGGGGACCATAAGTGAAGCTTGGGAATTCACGTGCCTGACTTGTCCAGAGCTTAGAACGGAGGCTCACTATTGTGCATTCTGGCACCAAAAGGTTTTGGATCAGGATAACTTTGATCAATTTTTCTATTTCTCCTTGAAGGTACTTCCTCCTGTCTTAAATACTGTGCCGTTTCGTCACAGAACGGCTGCCGTGTTCCACCCCAGAGGTGGCGGTATGTGTCGGTAACAGTTGAGGAATCCCTAGAGCTGCAGTCTAGTGTTCTTGGGGCTCCTTCTTCAGTAAATATGCTAGAAGAAGAGAGCATCGTAATGGGAGCAGTACACTAATCTTTTTGGCTGCACTTCAACCAGTGCTGTTCAGGCATCCCTCTGTGATGGGCTGAACCCCCGAGATATTACCAGAGGTGCCGAAGATATCACTGAGCCCGCCTTTTTCTGCCAGCCTGGGCCCCCTTGAACCCTGTCTTGCTGAGGCCGGCTCTTAAGCCTCCTCCAGCAAAGCGCACAGGCAGGGCCCACCCCAGCTGCAGAAGATACAGACACTGAGATCAGCTCTGGGAGGACTCCACTTAAGGGACTTACTACAGCACCCAGATGTTCACACCCCCCTTTGGGGGTACAAGCCCAGAGTTATATAAAGTTCGCCTCCTCCCTTGAAGTGGAGGAAGGTATGCACAGCTCCCCGCCCCCCGGCTTA
>NW_020693503.1:0-4072 GCF_002925995.2 Terrapene triunguis
TATGAATTTGGAATTTCTCAGCTGATCTCATATTTAATCAAGATTAATGCAAGACCTTTTACATGTTCTTTGTTTAATCTTGTATTTTATCTCCATATAAAAGTAAGCAAATTTTAATCAAATAATTGTAATGAGCAAAGGAGTCACACAAATGATGTGCTTTCAAAATCATGATACTGAATGATTTTGATAATTGGATTTGGCTTCACAATCATAGCTTCAATTTGGTTTGACTTGCAAGACTGAAATGTCTTTTTTAAAATGTTGCTTTAGCCAGGCGAGAAACAAACGTGTATTTGCCCTGTGAATCCACAGTGACTGCCCACTTGAGTGTAGGAGCGAGTGCAAATTGATCCTGACACTCTGTCATCAGCACCCAGTGCTCAGCTCCAACTGGGACTGCCACACACAGCAGTTGTGAGTTCCTGCCACCCCTTCTAAAGATAGCAAACCATGATCAAGAAGTCTTTGCTCTTGTTTCAAGCTCATTAGATGAGTGATGACAGGTTATAGTGGGGGTCCCTTGTGGCCAGCCAAGAAGCAGGGCCCCCAACTGCTGCTGTCCACTGCAATTGATGTTGAATTTAGCCAGCTGTTATAACAACCATTATGACATAGGATACAGACCTCCCTGTGCTCTGGTGTACTAGCTTGGCACTTTCTGTAACTATTGCTTTGTAAGAGCCTTCTCAATCACAGTGCTTTATGCAATTAATTAAATATGTGATTATATCCTTACTGCCTCCCCTCCAATATGTTGGAAGCAGCTTTCCTCCCAGTCATGCTCCCTCTTAATCTGCTGAGCTGAAGCCAACTCAGTTGTGGGGAAAGCAGGTAGCTGGCACTCTCCTCCCTACTATGGGTCTCTTTGTTGGATCTGCAAGTTTGTGCTCTTCTTTGCTTGCAGAAATGGAAGGAGGCATTGGGATCTCTTTTCACATCCTACCTTATAAACAAAGACCCAAGGGATGGATGTGTTATTAGCCCTGTTCTGTAATCTCCAGTCATCTTAAATAGTTTAAGATGGATCTATGGCACTGTTTCCCCATTATAAGTATAGATGGATAATGCGTTCAAAAAAATAAGAGCTGTGACCAAACATTTACCTTTTACTAGAATCAAACTCAAACTTTTTGGTTCTAAAATATTCAGATAGTTTTTTTTCTAAATTCCAGACTTATGCTTGACTGAAGACAAAATGCTTATGTAAGCAGAGTCAGGATGAGCTCTACCCTGACATCTGGTGGTGAATTACGGCGAGTGTGGAAAAGAACTCCAGGGGCTGATCTTGTTTGCATAGGCACACCCACTCGCCTGGCATGAAACACAGCAACTGAAAGTGGTTACTTTGGCTGGTGTGGGATCCCCAGTTTCTCTATTATCGGGGCAGGAAGAATAAAGTTTTGTTACCCTGATTCTGTGAATCAAGGCCAGTGGAACTGTTGTATGACAGAAGGACTGAGTGAGTCCTTCACCATTACCTAAGTAGCACTTGCTTGACAAGGGGCATGGGTTACAAAACCCAGTGAATGGAGAGAGGATGGGGACAGGTATTTGTACCTGATGGTATGAGCGCCCTCTGAGGGTTTGAAACACCAATTGCACCGCCTCCTCTCTCCACTGTTGAATGTCAGAGCTAACTTTGATTCCCTTAGGAGTCTAGTTACAGGCTGCTGAGCTGAATTCACTTTGGGCCAATGGTGCATCAGCACTGGGGCTCCCCTACTATACTATGAGCTGAAATCACTAAGAGCTGAAATCACAAAAGAGCTGACGTTATTAAGAGCTGAGATCACTGAGTGCTGTGTTAACTCGTGGGGGAGCCTGAAGCTATATTGCTCAGCAGCTGGCGGAGCAATTTGTGGGGACGACTGGAGGAGCAGCGAGCGGCACGGAGCCTTGCGGGGCCGGTTGGAGTGGCCCAAGGAACGGCGAGCGGAGCTGTTTGCGGGGACGGCTCACAGGTTGGTGAGTGGAGTGGAGCGGAGCGGAGCAGCTTGTAGAGCGGAGCAGTTCGTGGGATGGCAGGAAAGTGGACTGGCTCGTGGTAAAGGCTGCGGTGGAACCCCCACGGAGAAATAAACGGCTGGCCAGCCTCGGATCACGTAAGGTGCCCCTTAACACCCTGCGTGCCCCCCCCCTTTTACTCTGGGGCTGCACTGACCAGGGACAGAGACTTTGGGGGTTGTTGGACTTTTGGGACTTTGGGTGGTTGCTGGACCCAAGAGACTTTGGGGGTGTTGGACTTTGGGCACTCTGGGTGATTTTTGGGTTGCTGGATTCAAGAACCAAAGGGAAAGGACACAGCCCAATTTGCTGGGGTGGGTTTTGCTCATGGTTTGTGTTATGAATCCTGTTTGTGGTGTTTTTCCAATTTTATGCTGATGTCGTTTACCTCATGTTATTAAACATTTTCTGCTACACTCAGACTCCGTGCTTGCGAGAGGGGAAGTATTGCCTCTTAGAGGTACCCAGGGGGGTGGTATGTAATTGTCCCAGGTCACTGGGTGGGGGCTCGAGCCGGTTTTGCATTGTGTTATTGAAACGGTGATACAGAACCCGGCCCTTGTTGCTGCCAACTTAGATGGGCAGAAGGGTTACACTTAAATACCACAAGAAAAGCTGTTCTCTCACTGTTATGAAAGATGAGCAAAAGCAGAAGTTCCAGGAATCTCCTAATATCCTTCTATCATAATATTTCTAGACTTGTATTTCAGACTGAAAAGTTTTATGTAAGTTTCATATAAGCATCCAAAATGTAGGATTCTTAGTCAAACTAAGCCCTCAATCTGAACCTTTTGAGGATTACTTAGGGCTGGTCCACACTAACCCCCCACTTCGAACTAAGATACGCAACTTCAGCTACGTTATTCATGTAGCTGAAGTCGAACTATCTTACTTCGAACTTACCGCGGGTCCACACGCGGCAGGCAGGCTCCCCCGTCGACTCCGCGTACTCCTCTCGCGGAGCAGGAGTACCGGCGTCAACGGCGAGCACTTCCGGGATCGATCCCAGAAGATCGATTGCTTACCGCTGGACCTGGAGGTAAGTATAGACGTACCCTTATTATTGGTTATAACCTTACTTAGATTCAAAGAGAGCATCTGCATCCTCCTTTGCACCCAACACTCACACAATTCCTCCTTCCTACTAGTTCCTCAGTTTCTGGTTACTGCCTGAGTCAGATAGACCAGTGGTCTAATATATTGTGGTAGGTCCAATGTTCTAACAATCTGGATTTCAGCAATCCAATTGTGACGTTGCACTCCATAATGTTTTATGGAAATATGCTTATGGGTGTGAATATGATGTAACTGGAATATGCTTTATGCAAAAGGTCTCTTGTAAGGTATCATTAAAAAGCTTATGATCTACTGAATATATTCAATAATGCAAAGTATGGGCCATTAATGGTGGTTTTGAATCTTGATGGCTCCCATTGACTAGGACAACTGGTTGTAAATGGTTTATTTACCTGCACACCTTCCTGTATTTGTGTGAGCCAGACCAGGAAGAATGAAGGCTGGGGTCTCACAGGACATATGAAAATGTCACTGATACTGGAATCCATCTTAAACCTGGTGCTTTTCCATTTAGAAAGAGGGGTGGAGACCCAGAGAGACAAAGTATTCCCGCCTTGTGCCAAAGCTATAAAAGGGGTGGAACAGAACAAAGGAGGCTGCCAGTCATGAGAACACCCCTGTTTTCCACCTAAGATGTCTGCTGGAACTAACAAGGTCTGTACCAGGGGAAAGGATTGGGCCCAGACTAGGAAGGCGTCTAGTCTGTGAAAGAAGCTTATTGGAACATCTCTGAGGGTGAGATTTTACCTGTAATCAGTTTCTTAATGTATTAGGCTTAGACTTGCGTGTTTTTGCTTTATTTTGCTTGGTTACTTACTTTGTTCTGTCTGTTATTACTTGAAGCCACTTAAATCCTACTTTTTATACTTAATAAAATTACTTTTGTTTATTAATGAAGCGAGAGTAAGTGATTAATACCTGGGGGAGCAAACAATTTATGAGTTTACCCTGTTTAAGCTTTATACAGAGTAAAATGAAGTTATTTGGG
>NW_020693504.1:0-375 GCF_002925995.2 Terrapene triunguis
GCTGCTTGATGCAATGCTGACCAGGGCCTCCGGGTCCTCTAGAAAGGCATCGTCGAGCTGTCAAGAGATTTTCAGACAAGAAACAAGTGTAAGTTCCCATTGCTTGTTTTTAGATTTACACAACCCCAGGTTCCTAACCCCATTACACCCCATCATCGACTGTCGCTTCTTAATCATTCATTTACCTGAGCGATGTCTTTTCCATTCACCTTGTCCACCGGTGACTCCCCCAAGCCATGATCCCCTTCCTCCTCCAGGGTGGTGGACGATGAGAGGCCACCATGCTCATCGGGGTGTCTCATGAGTGGTTGGGCTTCGGGTTCGGCTTCTGGCATATCCATCAATGGCTGGGCCAAAGGAATCCCCTCGGCTGCT
>NW_020693504.1:385-1305 GCF_002925995.2 Terrapene triunguis
AGTCAGGATAATGGAAACAGAACTGGTTACATATAAAATGAAAATCATAACATGCTTCTTAGAGTCTAAATTTTACCTTAACAGGCTAAAATAAATTATTACAGCAGTTTTTCACCTAAAGCAATCTCCCAGCATCCTGGGATCCAACTTTCCTGAGGAAGGAAAAAGGCTTTTTGCATGCTGTTACCAGATGTGCCCGTCACTTTGGGTAGGCTCATTGATTAGGGTTACTCTTCTGGGGGAGGGGAGTCTGTAATTCTATCAATGTGCTTATGTCACTTGTGTGTTCATATGGAGCTCTACTCCTTCTTTCTGCAAGTCCCCTCCCAATGGAGCTACCCTGCAGGACCTAGGTTCCCCAGGGCTGGGTTCCTCCAGCCCTAGAACTAGAGAGTCCCCTACCACATTGGCTGGGAGAGTGCATGCAGTGAGCGGTGAGTCTGAATGCTGAGCTGGTGTCTGCCCCAGGGAGAACGCTCCCTACCACCTAGGCTGGGAGAGCACATGCAATGAGCGGTGAGTCTGACAGCCCCAGCTGGCACCCACCCTGGGCTGGGACGCCCCCATCCCCAGAGCACCCGGGCTGCTCTCAATCCAACACCTGCAGCCAGGAAGGGGTTGAAGTCAGGTCAGCCCAGGTGAAAACCTGAGTCCCATGGAGGGGTCAGAGGCAGCTGGTCAGGTCTTGCCTGGCCCCTGTGGAAACAGCATGGCTGCTGGCCTGGACAGCGCCCGCCCAGAGCGCTGGGATGCCTGAGTCATTTTTGCTGCAGGAAGGGCATGGACGAGGCTGAGAGTAACAGGGGTGCCCATTACCCTGGCGTGGAAGGGGTTAAACACAGCAGGGAGAGTTGGTCCCAGCTGTGCCCTGGGCTAGGCGGAGAAGCTGGGGTTCCCCAGCCAGGGTCTCCAAGCACCCC
>NW_020693505.1:0-7648 GCF_002925995.2 Terrapene triunguis
CACTTGTGCCCCCCCCCTCCGTTGGCACCCTCCTCCTCAGTTTGCAGTTTAGTGGGGAGGAGTGGTTGCTTTTTTCTTGTTTCCCCGTTACCCACCCCAGGGGCGCCCTCTTCCCCTTTTTGTAGCCTTCTAGGGGGGTGTGGTTAGCCCCCTTCTCCTTCTCCCCCATTTTCCCCGCCCCGTTTGCTAGGCCCTCCTCCTCTGTCTTTTGCCCAGAGGGGAGGAGCGGCTGCAGGTTGCAATGGCGGGGGACTCTGCTCCTGCCCTTTCCCCTGCCCCTGCCCCCGCCACTGCCCCTGCCCCGCTCTCTTCCTCCGCCCTGTTGCCCTCGCCCGCCCCAGTGGCCGGCCCCTCGGCTGGCCCTGCCCTAGACACCGCCGCTGCCACGGCTGCCTCCTCCACCGGCAGGAAGGGCCAGGGGAGGAGGAAGGACAAGGGCCCCGCCCGTGGAGCCAAGCCTCCTGCGGGCGGGGCTGCGAGCCCCGCCACGGCCCCACCATCGGCCGCGGCCCCACCATCGGCCGCGGCCCCTTCCTCTCCTGTCGTCCCTTCCTCCAGCTCTGGAGGCGCTCCCTCTCAGGCCCCCAGAGCGTACGCCCAGGTGGCCGCCGCCCCTCTGCGTACCGCTGCATCATCCGCCTCCGGACCCATCCCTGGTGGCCTGGGCCCCTTTCCCTCGCTAACTAGGAGGCATGGCGTCCGTTGCCACCTGGTGCCTGCCTCGCCCCACATTGAAACCTACGTGCGGGCGTTGGCGAGGGTGGTGGGGCCCACGGCCATCGTGGCGGCCTCCAAAATGTATGGGAAGGCCGTGTTCTTCCTGGCGTCGGAGGCCGCCGCGCAGGAGGCGGTGGAAATAGGCCTGGCGGTGGGAGGCGTGTTTGTTCCATTGGAACCCCTGGAGAACCTGGGCGTACGGATGGTTCTAACCTCCGTTCCGCCCTACCTCCCCAACGCCGCCCTGTTGCCTGCCCTCTCCGCCCTGGGGAAGCCTATTTCTATTCTGAGCCCTCTCTCGTTGGGCTGTAAGGACCCCGCCCTCCGTCACATCCTGTCTTTCCGCCGGCAGGTCCAGCTCCAACTGCCGCCGGCGGCGGGTGCCGGAGCGGCGCTCGAGGGGTCCTTCCTGGTGCCCTACCAGGGGGCCCACTACCGGGTCCACTATTCGACGGGGGAGGCCCGATGCTTCCTCTGCCGGGCGCCAGGGCATGTCCGGAGGGACTGTCCCCTGGCCCGGCCTGGAGGGGCGTCTGGGACCCCCGGGACCCGAGAGGGTGCCGACCCTGTCATCGCCGGCGACCCTAGCGGTTCGACCGCTGCTGCTGCCGCCGTCCCTCCTCCTTCTGCCGCGCTTCCCGCTCTGGCCGCGGAGACGGCCGAGCGGGCGGGCCTTGCCGTCGCCGACCCTGGATCGGCGGGGCATGTGGAGGAGAGGGCGGGGCAGCTTCCATCGGCCGCGGGGTCGGGCCCGTCCCGGGGGGAGGGTTCGTCCTTGCCCCCTAGCCCCGCCCCTGCTGACCGGCCCTCCACCTCCTCTTCCACCTCAGGAGGCTGGGTGACCGTCCGGGGGAAGCGCAGCGCTCGCAGGTCGCGGGCTCTCTCCCTCCCCTCCGATGAGGAGGGAGAGCAGACCCCCCGAAAGATGTTGCGGGGGGCCGCGGTTGCTGGTTCTGTTACTGCGCCCCCGGACGGTGCCCAGCAGGAGGCGCCGGCCATGGAGACTGTGGATGCCGTGGCAGCGGCTGGGGAAACTCCTGTCCCTATTGTTGAGCCCACACCTGAGGAGGCTTTGGTAGCGGTTTCCCCGGTCCTTGCTTCGTCCGTGCCCCTCGCAGCCGCCGCCGTTGCCGGAGCGGCCTTTGTCTCCGTGACGAGCGGGGAGGTCGCCGGGGCCGAGGGGACCGCTTTCGCCTCCTTCTTTGATGAGATTGAGGCCCTGGGTTTGACCCCAGTTACCCAGGGGGAGGACAACCTTCCGCCAGCGGGCCCCGATCCGGGTGCTGATTTAGTCCCACCCCCCCCTCCTGCTCCCGGTTCTGCCGCCCCCGATTTAGTTTTGGGAGAACCTTTGGCCCTACCTGCCAGCCCGGCCGCGCCTACCATCTCTTGCACAGCCGCCGAGCCTCTTGGGGTGACGGCTGTTGCTGAGCAGCCGGTTCCTGCTCCCGATCCCGCCCCTTCCACCGTTCTTGCCCCTGAGGCTTCCCCTGTCCCTGCTGCCTCCGTCCCCTCGGATGCAGACCCTGACCGAGGGGAGCCACAATCTAGCGATTTGGCAGAGGGCGATGGGGAGCCCGTTCCTGTCCCTGATCCTGCCCCCTCTCCTGTCCAATTCCCTGATCCCGCTTCGGGTTCCACCCCTACTCCCGCCCTTATCCCTGTTCCTGTCCCCGAGGTGTCTCTTTTTGCCACCTCTGGGTTCACTGCTGCCCCCGGGGTTGTCGCATTTCCGATGCCTGCGGACGACCCTCGGGGGACAGCTTTTGTGTCTCCCCTTCCCGCCACTGTTGGGGCTGTGTTGTTCCCTCAACCGCCCTCTCCTTTGTCGGGAATAGGGACGGGCAGCCCGGCGCAGCAGCGCCGGAGCTCGGCCCCTTGTTTGTCCGTTGCCGTGGGCCGCGAGGACCCTTCGGGGGCCCTGCCGGAGGACGGCGGCGGCTTGGCCGCTGCCTCCCCCTCCGCGCTGCGGGATGAGCGGCGCCTCTTTCTGTCGGATACCCGTGGTTCCCAGGGTAAGGTGCAGCTCGCCCTTCGGCGCTGGGGGGACTTCCATCTTGTCCTCCGGGCCGTGAAGGCGCTTTTGGGGGTGGGGCGGGGGTCCGATCGGCAAGACTTCGCAGCCTACCGGCGGGCCCGCAGATTCCGCGACTCCTTGTTGACCTACGGGGTCGAGAATGGGATCTTGCGGGGCCCGCTGGAGGCCGTCGATCCCTCCGCCTGTGAGAATCTGCCCCAGCCCTCAATATGACAGTCACCACCTTTGCATCGTTAAACGCCCGGGGCTGTAGGGTGGGTCTCCGCAGGTGCCAGGTGCTCTCCTTCCTTCGGGACGGGGGGTACTCTGTGATTTTCCTGCAGGAGACACACACGGCTCCGGCCGTCGAGGCTAGCTGGCGGCTGGAGTGGGGAGACGGGGTTTATTTTAGCCACTTCAGCGCCCACTCGGCTGGGGTGGCCACCCTGTTCTCCCCGGGGCTGCGGCCTGAGGTGCTGGGGGTCGCCGAGGTTGTGCCGGGCCGCCTGCTGCACGTCCGGGCCCGTGTGGAAGGGCTGGTTCTAAACTTGGTCAACGTTTATGCCCCGAACAAGGGCCTGGACCGCGTGCCTTTCTATCGGCGGGCGGCGGCCTTCCTCGGCACTCTGGATTCTTGCGAGTGCCTGGTCCTGGGCGGGGACTTTAACACCACCCTCGAGGACCAGGACCGCTCCGGGATTGAGTCTTCCCAGGCGGCCGCGGGCGTCCTCAGGGAGATCGTAGACCATCACTCCCTGGTGGACGTCTGGCGCGAGCACCACCCGGACGACGATACCACCTTCACCTATGTCCGGCTGGAGGACGACCGGTCGCATCACTCCCGGTTGGACCGAATCTATCTGTCCCGCTTTCATCTGGCCCGGGCCCATGCCTCCAGCGTCCGGCCGGCCCCGTTCTCGGACCACCATTTGGTGACCGTGACGGCCTCTCTCAGTTCTGAGCGGCCGGGGCTGGCCTATTGGCATTTTAATGGTAGTTTGCTGGAGGACGTGGACTTCGTGGCTTGCTTCCTTCCGGGAGTTTTGGCTGGCCTGGCGGGAGCAGCGGCGCGCCTTTCCCTCGGCGCGGCGGTGGTGGGATGTGGGGAAGGTCCGCACGCGGCTCTTTTGCCGGAACTACGCCCGGGGCGCCAGCCGGCGGAGGGGTGCGCTGATAGGGCAGTTGGAGCGGGAGGTCTTGGAGCTGGAGAGGCGTCTGGCCTCCAGCCCCGAGGATCCACCCCTCTGTGAGGCGTACCGGGAGAAGCGGGAGGAGCTCCGGGCCCTGGAAGACCACCGGGCCCGGGGCGCGTTCGTTCGATCCCGCATCCGTCTCCTTCGGGAGATGGATCGCGGCTCCCGCTTCTTCTACGCCCTGGAGAAAAGGAGGGGGGCCAAAAAGCATGTCACCTGCCTCCTGGCGGAGGACGGCTCCCCCCTCACGGATCCGGAGGAGATGCGTGGAAGGGCCAGGGCCTTCTACGCCGCTCTTTTCTCCCCGGATCCGACCGACGCCGAGGCCCGCAGGGTGCTCTGGACCGGGCTCCCGACGGTCAGCGTGGGCGACCGAGACAGGCTGGAGTTGCCTCTCTCCCTAGCCGAGTTCTCGGAAGCCCTCCTGCTCATGCCCACCAACAAATCGCCGGGCATGGACGGGCTGACCGTGGAGTTCTACCGCGTGTTCTGGGATGTCCTCGGCCCAGACCTCGTCACCATCTGGGCTGAGTCCTTGCTAAGCGGGGTCCTCCCTCTCTCGTGCAGGCGAGCTGTGCTCACTCTGTTGCCGAAGAAGGGGGACCTTCACGATTTACGGAATTGGCGTCCCCTCTCGCTCCTCAGCACGGACTATAAGGTCGTAGCGAAGGCTATCTCGCTGCGGCTGGGGTCCGTGCTGGCGGACGTGGTCCATCCCGACCAGACCTACACCGTCCCGGGCCGGAGCATTTTTAACAACCTATACCTGGTCCGTGACCTTTTAGAGCTGGGGCGTAGAGATGGTCTGTCGTTCGCCCTCCTGTCCCTGGACCAGGAGAAGGCGTTCGACAGGATGGACCACGGGTATCTCCTGGGCACCCTGCGGGCTTTCGGCTTCAGGCCCCAGTTTGTCGGCTTTCTCCGGGTGCTGTACGCTGAAGCGGAGTGTTTGGTCAGGCTCAACTGGGCCCTGACCGAGCCGGTCAGCTTCGGGCGGGGAGTGCGTCAAGGGTGCCCCCTCTCGGGCCAGCTGTACGCTCTGGCGATCGAGCCCTTCCTCTGCCTCCTCCGTCGGAGGATGGCGGGGTTGGCGCTTCGGGAGCCGGAGATGCGGCTGGTCCTGTCGGCATACGCCGACGACGTGCTCCTCGTGGTCCAGGACCCAGAGGATCTGGTGCGGGTGGAGGCCTGCCAGGCCATTTATTCGGCGGCCTCCTCCGCCCGGGTCAACTGGGACAAGAGCTCAGGCCTGGTGGTCGGGGACGGGTGGCAGGCCAGCTCCCTCCCGCCCGCGCTTCAAGCCATCCGGTGGAGCGCGGGTCCGCTGCTCTATCTTGGCGTTTATCTTTCCACCACGCATCCTTCTCCGCTGGAGAACTGGCAGGATTTGGTGGCCAGAGTGGGTGAGCGGTTGCGGAGATGGACTGGACTGCTCCGGTGTCTCTCCCTGCGTGGGAGGGCGCTGGTGCTGAACCAGCTCGTTCTCTCCATGCTCTGGCACCGACTCAACACCCTGAGCCCGGCCCCGGGGATCCTGGCCAGGCTCCAGAGGACTGCCCTGGAGTTTTTCTGGCCAGGACTGCACTGGGTCGCTGCAGGGGTTCTGAGTCTCCCCCTGGAGGAGGGGGGACAGGACCTGGTCTGCCTTCATAGCCAGGTCCATGTCTTCCGCCTCCAGGCCCTGCAGCGGCTCCTTTATGGTGCAGGTAGTCCGGCATGGAGCACGTTAGCGCACGCCTTCCTCCGCCGCCTCCGAGGGCTCCGATACGACCGGCAGCTTTTTCCTTCACCCGAGAGGTCTTCCGCGAGACCTCTCGGAGCTGCCGGTTTTCTACCAGGACCTTCTCCGGACCTGGAAGCTTTTCTCGGCGACCAGGTCCACTGTGGCCACCGAGGGCACGGATCTCCTCGCGGAGCCCCTGCTGCACAATCCCGATCTCCGTGTGCAGGTGGCGGAGTCTCCCTCGGTGAGCCGGAGGTTGGTCCTGGCGGAAACCACCAGGGTCGGAGACCTCCTGGACTACGCCAGAGGGGACTGGGTGGATCCCCGCGCGCTTGGTCGGCGCATGGGGCTCTCCACCCTTACGACCCCTCTGCGTGTACTCCAGGAGGTGGGCGCTGCATTGTCTCCTCCCGCTCTTGAATTCTTGTGGAGGGCCCTACGGGAGGGCGTTCCCCGCCCACCCCTCACCCCGGGCCCTCCGGATCTTTTTATTGGGCCCCTGCTCCGTGAGCCCCCTCGACTTCCCCGATCCCATGATCCTAGCCGGCTGCATGCTCTACAGCCGGTCCGGTTTCGAACCGCGCCCAGGGACCATCTGTACACGCTCGTGCTCCACACGTTGCATTTTCTCACCCTCGTGTGCCGCCCTGACACCAAATGGCGGGACTATCTGATACCTGTGGAGGGTGAGAAACCCCGGTGGGCCAGTCTTTACTCCACCTTGGTTCCACGACCCGCCGGGGACATTGGCTGGCGGCTCCTTCACGGAGCCGTGAGCACGGGCGTGTACCTAGCGCAGTTCACCCCCATTCCTGAGGCCTGCCCATTTTGCGGCCTACGGGAGACCCTGGCGCACGCATACCTCGAGTGCGCCAGGTTGCAGCCCCTGTTTCGGCTCCTCCAGAACCTCTTGTTGTGGTTCTGGCTGCACTTTTCCCCACACCTGTTTATTTATGCACACCCTATCCGTGGCCCCACGAAGTCGCGAGACCTCCTCGTCAACCTCTTCCTGGCCCTAGCCAAGCTCACCATCTATAATACCAGGGAGAGGATGTTGGACGAGGGGGTGCTCTGCGACTGTGGGGCCTACTTTCGTAATTTTTTGGTTTCACGTCTCCGGGTGGAGTTCCACTGGGCAGCGTCCGCTGGCTCCCTTACCACTTTTGAGGAGCAGTGGGCGCTGTCCGGGGTTCTTTGCTCGGTGTCTCCATTTGGTTCCCTGATTTTGAACCTTTAACCGTCACCTCACTCCCTGTTTTTTTTATTAGTTGTCCCAAGGAATTACTTGGTTTCTGGGTCCAGTGGTCCCTCCCGCTAGGCTGGGGGAGGGGCCTTTAGCAGTGGGCGGGTAAACCCGCCCACCTCCCGGTCAACCAATATGGCCTCACTACAGGGAGGATTAGGAGGAACAGGCCAACAGCCACATTGGGTCAGACCAATGGCCCAGTGTCATGTCTCTGACAGTGGTCAGTGTCTGATGCTTCTGGCAGGTGGAGGTTTAGGGACACTTAGAGCATGGGATTGTGTCCCTGAGCATCTTGGCTAATAGCCATTGCTGGATCTATCCTCCAGGAACTTCTCTCATTCTTTTTTGAACCCTGTTATGCTTTGGGGCTTCACAATTCCCTTTGTGAGTTTTAAACCTGCTGCCTAATAATTTCCTTGGATCACCCCTGGTTGTTGCAGTGTGTGAAGGGGTAAATAACACTTCCCTAGTCACTTTCCCATGATGTCACAGCCCTCTATCATAGCCCCCCTAAGTATCTCTTTTCCAAGCTGAACAGTCCAAATCTTTGTAATCTGTCGTCATATGGAAGCTGTTCCAGCTCCCTAATCATTTTCATTGCCCTTCTCTGCATCTTTTCCAATTCTAATATATCCTTTAAGAGATTGGGCACCCAGAATTGCATGCCGTATTCAAGGTGCGGCCATACCCTGGCTCTATAGAGAGGCATAATGATATTTTCTGTTTCATTATCTAGCTCTTTCCTAGTGGTT
>NW_020693506.1:0-1847 GCF_002925995.2 Terrapene triunguis
TGTGGCTTGGTATGCGTTAATAGAGTTTGGAAAACTCTATCATATGGCTAGAATACCTACACCTCCTTTCCTTTTACATTCCCCAAACTCCATCATAGAAATGCCAGCGCTCAGTTTGACCATGTTTGTAGAAATATACAAAATGGTTCTCACTCTCATATGTTATCCCGACAGCTTTGAAGCTATCATGACACCTTTGCTTTAATACATGTTACTGTTTATGCAAATAATTTTGATGATTTCTATTGAACTAATCAATAGTTGAAACATTATTTTAAATATGAATGCTACATTCAAGTTACATGGAAAAGTGTTACGGAGAGGGCAGACGAAGAATTTTTGTGGGACAGTGGTGTAGTCATGCAGGATTTACATTCTGCTTGCTATTTGAACTGAGATTTACAGCTCAAGCACTGGGGTAACAGTTTAAGTCAGTGGCTCTCAACCTTTCCAGACTACTGGACCCCTTTCAGGAGTCTGATTTGTCTTGCGTACCCCAAGTTTCATCTCACTTAAAAACAACTTGCTTACAAAATCAGACATAAAAATACAAAAGTGTCACAGCCACACTATTACTGAAAAATTGCTGACTGTCTAATTTTTGCCATATAATTATAAAATAAATCAATTGGAATAGAAATATTGTACTTACATGTCAGTGTATGATATATAGAGCTGTATAAACAAGTCACTGTATGAAATTTTCGTTTGTACTGACTTCACTAGTGCTTTTTATGTAGCCTGTTGTAAAACTAGGCAAATATCTAGATGAGTTGATGTACCCCTTGGAAGACCACGACGTACCTCCAGTGTACACGTACCCCTGGTTGAGAACCACTTACGTGATTCTCAAGTGTAGGGACTGAGAAGAGCCCAAGGAAAGGTTACAATTTTATTATTTTCTGTTTGTTTATTTTGGGTAAAGGAAACAGAACAAAAGTAAAGCAAAACCAGGAGTGCCAAATTGGAGAGTGACAAATTACGACAGAAGCATGAACGCCAGAACTGTTTAGCTGAGCAGGAAGCCAAAGAGTGTGAAAACCAAAATTGGGAAGCAGGAGCCCAGGAGAGGGAGGCAGAAAAGCAGCAGCAAGAAGAAGCACACTGACGGGCTGTGGAAGCAGAAGCAGCCGCACACCAATGATCCATGGCCCTTCCTTCACCACCAGGCTCAGTGTCACCTTCCTCACAGCTTGACTAAATGTTGAGGTGTAACCTTCAGAAGAATCCATTGCAAAGGTTCCCTGGACTATAAAAGAGAGGGGTAAAGAGCCCCAAATGATCTCTTTCGCCTAAGAAAGGAGCCAGCACTTTGGCTTCTAGAGGAGATTCTGACTGAGGGTGGGAGGGACAGCCACCGTCCTGCTGGAAGACCTTGAGTGAGAAAAGCCATCTTGAACAAAGACTGTATCTTGCTAGGTTCAGTTTTAGTCACTGGAAAGCGTTTCACTTTTATCTGGTTCGCCGCTACAGGCCAAAGGAGGCTGTGGGAAGCAGTGCAGGGTGAGGGATGTGCTGGCCGCAGCTTCCCACAGCCCCTATTCGCTGAAGTGGTTTCCATCCTATATGGGGTTTACCTAAATGGGGTTTACAGTCTGGTTCAACGGCTCTCAGCACCCTCACGATACAAACTGTCCAGCAGCCCTGCCTCTAGGGGAAAAGGTGGGCTCAGCCCCCTGTTTGCAGGCAGCCGTCCTGTGAGTCAGGCTGGGAGGAATGAAGGCTTGGGGTCTTACAGTGACATGTGATCATGTCACCTGAACTGGAATCCATCTTTAACCTAGTGCTTTTCCATTGGGGGGGGGGGACCCAGAGGGACAAAGGATTCCCGCCTTATGCAAAAGATA
>NW_020693507.1:0-686 GCF_002925995.2 Terrapene triunguis
AATTAAAAACAGAATTAAAATATACCTGTATGAACATGTTAGGTTCAAAGGACAAGCTTCTGAAAAAGGAAAATCGTGCCTCTCTGATTTACTATAATGTTTTCAGCATGTCAACAGAAGTAATAAAGAAGCAGCAGATGGCGTAATACATTTGGACCTTCAAAAAGCCTGTGACAAAGTCCCTCGCAAAAGACTCTTAAAGTAACTAAAGTGTCCAAGGTGAGGATTGAATATTCCTGGATCAGCAACCAAGAGGCAAGAAACAAAGTAGGAAAACATTGTCTGACAAGTTACAGTTACATACTAGGACTAGTATTCTTTAATATGTTTAATAACATTCTAGAAAAGAGGATGAACCGTGAGGTGACCACATTTGAAAGTGGCACAAAATTCTTTAGGTTAGTCAGGACAGAGAGAAGGGTCAGGAACCTCCTGTCAGGGACATTCAGGACAGCATGGCAGCAGATGAAGCTCACTGCAGCAAATGCAAGATAATACACTTTGGAAGGAATAATAATAATAATCTCAGCTCCTCATTTCTGAGTTCAAAATTAACTATAACCACTGTGGATAGTCCTTTGCTCAATATGCATCAATGGTCAAAAAAGCAAACCAAATGTAAGGACATAAAAGAAAAGGGAAAGAAAATGATACTGAAAATATTATAATGCATTTATATAAACCAA
>NW_020693507.1:696-1061 GCF_002925995.2 Terrapene triunguis
TCTGTTTCTTCTCTTGTAGGTTTCATTCCTGTCTATTTCCAAGGAAAAAAGGATGGCTGCCACTCAAGGACTTATTTCCATGGTTTTTTGCATCATGTTATTTCCTACGTTGCATGCTGTCTTTTTGAATACAGAGTGTAAGTATAATACTTTAATTGAGATAATCTAAAGGACTGGGTTTAATTCATCTCACTCTAGGGATATTTGCCCGTCCAGTTACGCTATGTATTGTCATAGCAGGCCTGCTAAATACTAGCCTCTGTACCTGAAAACTTTGAAAAATATTATTGCATCCTCTCTGATATTAATTCATAAAACTTACAGCGAAGTCATCATCCTCACCCATTGCCAACTTGACGCTGAAT
>NW_020693507.1:1071-4531 GCF_002925995.2 Terrapene triunguis
GTAGCCTTTCTGTTCTTGAGTGATTTCACAGCTGTCTCCACTTCTTCACGTAGTATTGGAACATCGTGCTCCTCTGTTGAATCTGGACTGTCTAAGACACTAGGATCTCCATTTCTCTGGTGGTTGAATAGATCAGAGCAGTAGTTTGTTGACCTATTGATGATGTCCCTTTCTTCTGTAAGACTGTTCCCTTCTTTGTCTTGAATTGCGTTAGTTTTGGTCCATCTTTCCTTCGTCAGATCTTTTACAACCTGGAAGGCTCGTTTGGTATTTTTATTATTGATACACTCTTCAATTTTAGAGCATTGTTTTACAATCCATATCTCCTTGGCTACCTTCATTCCTTTCTTGATCTTTCTGCCAATTGCTCTGTATTTATCAACTCCCTCGGTGGTGCTCTTGTCTCTCTTAAGTTCTCTTCTAATGTCACACATTTGTAGTATTTCATTTGTAACTCATGGTTTAGTCTTCTTACGATGTTTCCCAAGGATGTCCATTGCTGCCTCATTCATTACAGCATTGAAATTGTTGGTCATTGTTTCTACATCTTCCTCTAGAGCAAGCAGTGGGGCAAATTGTCTGCCAATCACTGCTTGGAATGACTCTGGAATGTTTTGGTCTCTGAGTCTTGCTAAGTCAAACTCGGTTCTGGTGAACTTTGGACTGATGATTTTCCTTAGTCGCAGCCAAAAATTTAGCATCACAAGGTTGTGATCACTTCCAATATCAGCACTGGGAAAGCTCCTTGCTTTCCTTCTGTTAATCCCAGAATGAAATCAGTTTTGCACCATCATGTAGTCGATCTGGCTGTGATGTAGACCATTAGGTTCATGCCACTTGATCATCTGACTGCTTTATGTGCTCCTAACGTGTTTGCAAGAACCAGATTGTTATAGCTGGCAAACTCCAAAAGTCTCAATCCTCTCTCATTGATTACCGCATTACTGAAATGGCCGCAATAATCTCGCCAATTTGTCTGTGCGTCAGTACCCACCATAGGCACCAACTTCCCCTCTGCCCCAGGGGTGCTCGACACCCCCCCCACCCCTGGCCCCACCCTGCCCCACCCTCACCCTGCCCCAATTCCACCCCCTTCCCCCAAGTCCCCACCCCTGCCCCACCTCTTTACCAACTCCTCCCCGTAGTGCACCACGTCCCCACTCCACCCCCTTCCTCCCAGAAAGCACTAAGCACCACCAAACAGCTGTTAGGCAGTGGGCAGAAAGTGCTGGGAGGAGTCCAGGAGGGGGTGAGGGCGGGGGGAGCTTAGCTGCCAGTGGGTGTGGAGCACCCGATCATTTTTCCCCGTGGGTGCTCCAGCCCTGCAGCACCCATGGAGTCGGCACCTATGGTACCCACTTTAGCATTCCAATCTCCCTGTACAATCAGGATATCTTTCTTGTGTACCTTATCAATGATGTCTTGGAACTGATTGTAAAAATCTTCAATTTGCTCATTGTCATAGTCTGTTGTAGGGCTGTAGACTTGTACCACTGTGATCTTAAATGGTGCTGGAAATAAGCCTGCTGGACATTGGGCGGCATCCTAATACTGAATTCTTGATATCTTTATGCACAAGAAAGATAATAGAGTACATGGCCTTCTTCTGTTAGTACCTCTCCAAAGTTCTTCTATCTGACCTCAGAGATTCCTAAGAGGTGCCAGGTGTATTGTTCCATTTCATAATAAGTTTTTTCAACTTCCATATTTGTCTCAATATCCTTACATTCCATGTGGCTCTGGTGATGTTATCTCTTCCATGGATTCTCTTTGTTAGGGTTACACCCGTAGTATACTTGTCACGTGTGCCCTGGTGGGAGACGGATGGCGCGGTCATTATTAACTCAGGCTGCGATCAATCCGGTATGGACGTGCTCATCATATGGTGTGTCTTGGGCAAATTTCTAACCTGGCAGAGCCCATCCCTCTCTAGGCAGCCCCTTTTAGTTGCAGGATATGCAGGAGGACAGGGGGCCTATTCTGTCCCTGGACCCACAGGGGAAATTAGGAAATGACAGAATTTAGGTTGCCTATTGTCAAGGCTGATTCCCTACTCTGGCAGTTCGAGTGCAGAAGGTGGGGGCCTGCAAGGACTCTAAAAACTAATACTTGCCACTCCAGGCTTGTATTAAACTCCCAAGGTTACAGTTTTTCTCTGACCTTGGCTGGGTAGATGCTGCCAAATGCAAAACCCCTTGGAATCCAGGAAGGCGCACTTGGGAATTCCTTCCTATGGGGTACCCTCAAGCCCTTTCACCCCCCTCCAGGGAAGAGATGAGAAAGGAAAACAAAGAAATCAGCTGTTGCCACTAGCTAATTAAAAAATATGTGCACAAACCTATTAGGACACCAAAAATCCAATCCTGTTCTTAAAAAAAGGTAATTTTTATTAAAAACAAAGAAAGAAAATACATCTGGATCTTAGGCTTTTACTAGATTTAAAAATCCCACTTATAAAAATTAAACATCAAGAATAAGCTTCTTCAGGTCCAGCTTAAAGGTTACAAACAAAACAAAAGCATTTGGAGTTAGCACAGAGGAGTCCACAAGCCTTACAAAATAAAAGAAATTAATCTAATCGCATATTTCTAGACATTTTTGATGTACTTACATATCTGAGTTTCCAAATAAGCAATTCCTAGGTATGATTCTGATGATTTTCATAACTGGCCTTCAGCTTCTCACAGCATAACTGCTGCCCTGTTCCCCTCTTCCCTGGAGAACAACAGACACAAAGGAAAAGTTTTTTTCCCAATTTTAAAAAGTTGGCTCTTTTGATCAGGTGCCCACTCCCTTCCTTTACCTATGGACTTTTTTTTAACCCTTTACAGGTAAAGCAAGTAGAGAACAGCTACTAACAGGGATTTTATAGCTAACTGGCTGGCTGGGTGGGTGTCCATAAAAGGGAGCTCCCCTCCCTTCATTTATCACACCTATATTAAGACCTATTGTGTGTATGCATTGTGATACAACCTTTAATTATATGATCACATATTAATTTTCCCATAGGACCCCCTGCCACTTTCAGTGTACCTTTCCTATCCAAACACATCCTATCCAACCACAGCATTTTTAAATGTGAAAAAGTGAGCATTTCACTACAGAAATAACCTGGACATTTTAAGTGACAGACTTGGAAACTAAATTCAATCCTTAAAAGGTGAAACATGGAGATTTTATTACTTCTTTAAATGCAAATCTCAAAGCAACCTAAATTGTGGAGTCACTACCAACATCTGCATAATTAGAACATGATTAGCACTTGCACTGTATTTAAGGTTGAGGACAAAGGTTTTTCTAACACTACTTATAGTGATATTATATTATGCTATGTAATGTTCTGAAATATTTAGAAACAATTAAATAACCAACATAGATAACGTTACATGTTTAAGATGTGGACTCACACGATTTAAAAGAGCAACTCTTAGTCACATGTATTTTCAAAGTTATACTTGAC
>NW_020693508.1:0-4347 GCF_002925995.2 Terrapene triunguis
ATCCAACACTGCATGTTTGGAATGGAAGTAGTCTACTCTTCTGCAGCTTTTTTCATGACTACAGCTCCCGAGGCTCTTAGAAAACATGCTTCTCTACCTGAAAGTTATTATTTACCTATTATGATGCAATTTTCAGAGATGCTGAGCACTGCTGAATTTTGATTACTTCAGTGGGAGCTACAGTTGCTCAACATCTCTGGAAAACATATCAAGTTGTATTTTTTATAGGAGCCAGTAATGGATGACAACAAAGATCACTATTATAATCCAGCATATTTGAAGGAGAAAAAAAAACTAAAGAAAAAGCTGAGCGGTTAGTGAGATATTCTGACCATTGAATCCCTAAAATAGGCCAATAGTTTGCAGTAGGATATGCTTTGTCTGCTAATCAGGGCCGGTGCAACCATTTAGGTAAGCTAGGTGGCCTAGTGGTTGGGGGCGCCTAAAAGCCCGCTCAGGCGAGGAGGTGGAATGGAGGTGAGCTGGGGCGGGGAGAGGAGCACAGGGGAACCGCTCCCCGCCCCAGATTACCTTCACTCTGCCTCCTCCGCTGAGCACACAGCCCCCACTCACAGTCTCCTCCAATCGGTGCTGCAAGCCTGCGAGGGGAGGAGAATTAGAGCGGCGCCAGCATGCTCAGCGGAGGAGGCGGAGCCGAGGTGAGCTGGGGCGGGCTCCCCGGGTGGGGTTAGCTGCCGCGGAAGGGGCTTCCTGGGTGGGGGGTGGCGGGCTCCCTGAGTGAGGGGCTGGGTTAGCTGCCGCAGGGGGGCGGAGTTAGCTGGGTGGGGGGGGGGGGCGCAAGGTGGAAGTTTTGCCTAGGGCGCGAAACTTCCTTGCACCAGCCCTGCTGCTAATATATCATTTTAAAATTTAAAATTTGTAATTTTATTTTCATATTATTATACCAGCTTGGAAACTTCATGCAGGAGTGCAATGAGTTCTCTTCGCAAGGACTTGCTTGAACTAAGAGTTGAGAGAAGTTACACAAAATGTAGGTGGGTGATAAAAGGGTTACTGCTTCCAATCTACAAGTAACGTGAGTTGCTTTACTTAGAGAGGGAGAAACGGTCTTTGAAGCTATTTAAAATGCACATAGCATGAAAAGTGTAGACCCCAAAGAGAAGTCAGGTGAGGCCTGACTGGAGCTGCCCGATTTGACTGGGGCTTCCTAGAACTTGCATGAGAAGTTACAAATAGACAAGCCATCTGGCTAGTCACATCATTTCCCAGTTACCATGTTTAACAGAAGAGCAGGTGTAGAAGAAGTTTGCAGGAGAAGGAGATAAAAATAAAATCTGAGTTTTCTTCTGCATAACCAAATGCTTTTATTTAATTTTCAGATCAGCTGGTTAAAAAAAATGGCAAAAATGTTTTGCAAAAACTTGTTAAAAATATTTGTTGTTTTTAGTGAAATGTTTCAAGCAGCTCCAGTCTTCATAAGGTGCTTTCTGTAAAATCCCCTTTTATATTTCAGGTTTCCTCTATGTTCTAACAGTGTAAATAAATTCTACTGTATGGTAGGATTTTTCAAAAGTGCTCAGTGTTGACTTTAATGGGAGCTCCTTTGACTTCATTGGGATAGGCCAATTCTGACTGCATCAGAAAAATGACACCCTAGAATCATAATCCTCTGAGTTCACTGTTTAATGGAGCTGAAGACAAAACAATGTGTCTATAACAGAAGCGAAATCTTGGAATCATGGAATCTTCAAAACACTACTATATTCAGATGCACCAAGTACTGTGAGCCAAGGAATAGACAAATGTTTGTATCTACAAATGTTATATGTACATTTGTGAGCTAGGGATTATATTCTAGCCCCACTTGGGGAAGTATACAGACCATTCTCCAAGAACTAGAATACTGGGAGATAATGACTTGTGATGCTAGAACAGTTACACAGAGAAGTTCCTCTGAGGTGAACTGCATATACTTGTTCAGGCCAGGTTCAAGAGCGATTCAGGAGACAAAAAGAGCTTTTGATATAGCGGGTCAGACTGAAATAGCTGGGAATCCCTCATTTAGATCTAATAATTGACATGAGATTGTAATCAAGACTGTGAAACCCTCCTGGAAGGGTCTGAAGGACTGGAAACCTGCCATTGTTTCCTTGTGGAAGATGGCTGACACCTGGTAAACTTAGCACACATGTAGACTGTTATTGTTTGTTTTCTCCATAATGCTTTGCCCAAAATTAAATGCATTGTGTTTTGTGAAAGCTGCCTGGACACAGGTAGATAGTATCATAGCTCTTGAGATAAAAGCGAACGACAGATGAACTACAGTTAATTGCAGGGGAACTACAAGCCTAAAACCCTAGTCAGGAAGGAGAGGGACATGGGCACCCATAGAGAGGTGATTGCTGGAGGTCTGAAATCTAAAAGGGGCAAACTTAATGAGTTCACAAAGGAAGTTGAGGTGCAGAATGGTGAGATCCATTGTAGGTGGATCTGTTAGCACTTAATTAGCTGGTCAAAAATGTTTTAATTTCTTATCCAGCACATAAGAGCCCATTTCTTTAAGCAAGCCAAGAGTTCTGAGTACCTGGATATATACTAATGATCTGAGGCTGCACCATAAGGGGAAATCTTAAATGTATTCCATATTGAGGTGACTACTGCAGGCTCCTTTGTCAGTCTTGTAAAACTCAAGCTTTGGGGCAGGTCCACCAATGTGGAAAATAGGAAAATGTTTGATCACGTTAATCTGAGTCACATCCACCATGGCCAACTCTAGGCTCTGATATGGAGAACCTAGCAACTTTATGAAATGCTGTTTTCTAAGGGACAAGAAATACATAGTATTTCCAGGACTTTTCTCCTCAATTTATTTAGGGCTTGATCTAACTCCCATTGAAGTTAATAGGTGGCTTTTTATTGCCTTCAACAGGAGTTAGATAAGAACCTCAGTGACTTCCACTTCATCACCACACTAGCTAGATATTCAGGCTCAGAATTTTTCTTCCTTAGTATGTCTGATACTTTATATCCCTTTTTATATTGCTGTTATTAGTGGAGACATGCTTCATTTACTGCATTCTTAATGCTTGTTAATGGGAGTAAATATTTCCCCAACTGAGCTCTGTTTAAACTTATGGCCCACTGAGTCTCTCAGATCAGCTTTCTGTTTAAGGTAAGAAAATGTGTGCAACATTTCACAGGATTATATATGCCTGGAATGTTCTGAGATTATATCTTGTAGTTATCCATTAAAAAAGCATATCAATCTTTGCTGTATTGGGGTCAGCCACTTGTGTGTGTTCTTGTTCCCGCAGGAGTTTACTGCAAATATTTGGGTAATGGCAAGTCAGATACAGACATCAAACCATGAAGAATAAGCAAAAACAGCAGCTAACTGTAGAGAAAGAGTCATCAAAGACAGTTGCCTCTGTGTGTATGGCCTAGAGCTAGTATGCTATTTGCTCACCACAGAAAAATGAAAACTGCAATAAGTGCACCTTAAAGTATAGACATTCATAGACTGGGTTTCTAGGTGGCCATGTCTGCCACATATCATTAAATACTATAAATGGTAGCAGACATAAAATCACAAGCAGACACAATGGTATGGTACAGATAAAAGAGGAGGAGGCTCCCCCCCCCCCCCAAAACTGAAGAATTACTGCAAACTGTAGCTCCTGACAGCTCAGGCCCACTCTCTGGAGATCTATGGGATGCTGACTACAGCCCATTGGGAAATTTCCAGCAAAATGGGATTTGTCAGAATATGGCAATTTGTCAAACCTGAAGTATTTTGTAAAAAACTTATCACAGGCAGGGTTCTGATAGTCAGCTAGGGTGTTTGACTCTGGGAGTCTAACCTCCAAAGCACCTATTTCATTCCAAGTTTTCAAAAGAAAACATTTATTTCTAAAAGATTTTTTGTTTCTGATTTCCATTCTTCAACAGAAAAAATTTGTTTTTTATTCTTTTTTTTTTTTCAGAATTTCCAAATTTCCAATGGAATGGAAATTCCAGCTTTAAAGGAGCTTTAATGATGATGACCCATCCTAGGCAAATTCATTCAGGTGAAGTCATCTAGTTGTGTAGCATTGGGACATAAGGAGGGTTGTTACTTTTCTTCTTTTAGGGACAAGACTGGCATAGAAACATACTGTTAAAAGTGTTGCACCCATGAGGATTTAATGGCATCAAGATTGATAAAAGCTTGTTCATCTGCATACTCCAGGAACTGCAGAGTTCAGACTTCCTTCAAAATCTTGCCAAGTGAAGTATAGGGCTCGGTTAAATTTCAGACAAATTATTTGCCCAGAAATGCAGTTTCAGGACAACAGAAAGTATTCATAAATTCAGGTTAAATTTAGTAAATCGTTTTGGCAAAAAAAA
>NW_020693508.1:4447-5585 GCF_002925995.2 Terrapene triunguis
AGTCTCATTTGGGCCTGACGTCCACCTAAGAGCTCTGTACACTCTTCAATCTACCAAATATTAACATTAGGAAGTTGCAAATGAAGGTCACCATGAAACAATGCTCTTATTCAGAAGGACCAATTAACCAGAGGTTGGAATATCAGCCCCAGTCCTCCAGATAGTGCATTTTAATATCTTAAAAAAAAAAAAAAACAATGGCCAGCTTTACTAGATATACAGTCCAATCCACTCTCTATTACTAATGTTCATCCCTTCACCCATTCAACACGATTCTGAAAACAGACAAATTTGCTGTTATTAAAATCAAAGTCCTCAAGAGCATTCATTTAGGTAAGCAAAGCATACTAGAAGGATTCACTAGCCCTAAATACATCAGTAAAAGAAGTTATTTTACACCATAATGAACACACAGCAGTCCTTCATGTCCATCTACACCTTACAATGATATGTGTCTGTCTGTCTCTCAATTCAGCCTTAAGACATCACCAAGGAAGGAACCTTGTATGGATTTTCTAGTTTGTGATGGAATCACCTTCCCTTAACAATATTTATTCCCTTTTTTAGGAGTGGAATCGTTTATTTGTAAATAACAAACACTACCACAAAGGCAAGACTCAGTGTTTGTAAGTTGCTTTGGCCGCCGTGGATGAAAGGTGTTCTATAGGTTCAAATATTATAGTTTGGCTCAAATTATTTGTGTAAAAGAGTTTGGAGCTGAAATGAAAGGCAGGTGCTTTCAATCACATGCTGTTATCCGCCTCTCACCTTCCATTTTTTTAAACAAGATCTTTGGGATAAAATTCTGACCCCCTTAGAGTCAATGGGAGTTTTGCCATTGACATCAATTTAATTACAATCAAATTGCTAAAAGTGTATGCTACATCAATAATCAGACCTTTTATAAATCAGTCAAATTTGGGCCCTATTGCTTTTCTCAGCAGCCTATAGTCTAAGGCCTGGTCTACACTAGGCTTTTATGTCGAATTTAGCGCCGTTATATCGAATTAACCCTGCACCCGTCCACACCAGGAAGCCATTTAGTTCGACATAGAGCTCTCTTTAAATCGATTTCTGTAATCCTCCCCAACGAGAGGAGTAGCGCTAAATTCGAAATGGCCATATCGAATTAGGCTAG
>NW_020693509.1:0-3558 GCF_002925995.2 Terrapene triunguis
GCTCTGGACAGCAGTCCGAGCTCGGATGCTCTGACCAGCCACACCCCCAGGAAAATTTGAATTCATTTTCCTGTCTGGGCAGTTTGAATCTCAGTTCCTGTTTGGACATCGAGGTGAGCTCAGGAGCAGTGGCAACGATGCAGAGCTCTCCAGCAGAGATGGCCGTGCAATCTAATAGAAAGAGGGCCCCAGCATGGACTGATCGGGAAGTCTTGGATCTCATCGCAGTGTGGGGCGATGAGTCCGTGCTTTCAGAGCTGCGCTCCAAAAGAAGGAATGCTAAGATCTACGAGAAGATCTCCAAAGCCATGGCAGAGAGAGGCTACAGCCGGGATGCAACGCAGTGCCGCGTGAAAATCAAGGAGCTGAGACAAGGCTACCAAAAAACCAAAGAGGCTAATGGACGATCCGGATCCCAGCCCCACACATCCCGTTTCTACGAGGCACTGCATTCCATCCTGGGAGCGGCCGCCACCACTACCCCACCCCTGACCGTGGACTCCGAGGATGGGATCATGTCCGCGGCCGGTTCCTCGTCGGACATGACAGCGGACGGGGAAGATGAAGAAGGAGATGAGGAGGACGAGGCAGTCGACAGCGCTGGCACCGCTGATTTCCCCGACAGCCAGGAGCTCTTCATCACCCTTACCGAGATCCCGTACCAACCGTCCCCATCCCTTACCCCGGACACAGAATCAGGGGAAGGATCAAGCAGTAAGTGCTGTAAACATGTAAACATTTATTTAAAACAGAACGGTAATATTTATACTATTAACAATGTATATTTATAAAAGTGCTGTAAACTAGTAAAAAATAATCAGGTACAAAACAGGAATATTTACAAAGGTAACAAATGGGTTTTCATGATTTCTCTGTCTTAGGCTCTTCTCAATTTAGTCCCAAGTATTTTAAAAATTTTTCACAATGTCCGTTACTACATGATTCCGAGGCCCAAGACACTCCACTCCATAGTCCCAGTGCACCTAGGCGAAAATCCGGTCAATGTGGCCGGGGATTGACGAGAAATCCTCGTAGGAGAACTCCTCTTAGATCTCGTGGAGGTAGATCTCAAGCCTGTTTATGAGGTTCCGGGGTAGGGCGATCTTAGTGGGCCCTCCGTGGTAGCAGACATGTCCCCTCCACGCCACAATCAAGTACTCGGGGATCATGGCCCGACATAGCATCGCGGCATACGGCCCCGGTTTCTGCATGCTTTCCCGCAGCATGCGTTCTTTCTGGGTGTCCGGGATCCTCAGGAGGGTGATGTCGCTCATGACGCCCTGCTTTGAATTAGGGAGGGGAATGTTAGTATTGGGACTGCTTTACAGCCACGCGGTGGAGGGAGAGGGGCAGCATACAGGGATCTTTCCCTGGGACAGCCGCGAGGGGGTGGGACAGGGGCAGAGTTGATGCTGTCCTGATTGCTGGCAGCAGAGACTGGCATTGCTTTCAATGTGAAAGGAGGCCAGTGCTACTGCTGGAGTTTTAAGCAGCCACAAGTCTACGGCTTACCATTATTGCCCGCTCCAGAAGTTCAGGTCTCCAGCCACAGTTCTCTGATCACTCCAAGACCACCGCAAGTCCACAGGCACTGAAGGCGACGGCCGAAAATTCGACCTTGTCCTGAGTGCGCATGTGAGAGGTGCAGTGCATGGTCTTGTTCACAGAGAAAGACTAGGTTCTTTGTATACAATTTCATTTATCTGTCTCAGGAATTCACTCCCTTTTTACAATTCACACAGACACATCTGCGACTGTTTCCCAACCCAGCCTGTCAGCACACTCCCAGAGGCTAGCGCAGATTAGGCGGAGGAAGAAGAAGACGCGTGAAGACATGTTCTCAGAACTAATGGGCTGCTCCCGAGCCCAGGCAGCCCAGCAGACACAGTGGAGGGAGAACTTGTCACAAATGCACCGAGCAGTCATGGAACGGGAGGAGAGGTGGCGTCAGGAGGACCAACAGGCTACTGAAAAGCTGCTTGGACTAATGAGGGAGCAAACGGACACGCTCCGGCGCCTTGTGGATGTTCTGCAAGACCGGAGGCAGGAGGACAGAGCCCTGCTGCAGTCTATCTGTAACCGCCCTCACCCGCCACCAAGTCACACACCACCCTCACCTAAAGTCCAAAGAAGGAGGGGCGGCAAGGGACGTTAAAACTTTCAGTCAACCCCTGCAGACTGCTCTAGCACTAGAAGGCTGACATTCCCCAAAATTTCATAAGTCCTTTCCTACCCACCTCACACAAGCCTCCGTCCAAGTTTCACCCCCCACGTTTCATGTCTGGTTCGCAATAAAATGTTTGTTTCTGTTCATTGCTGTTTCAGTCAGGTTCTTTTGAGGGAGAGTCTGTCTGGAGGGGGGAAGGGGCTTGGTAATTGGACAGGACAGTGACCTTTAGCAGGGTACAGAGGCGGTGTCAGGTCCAGCATCAGGACACATACACAGGGCACCTACCGGTTCCCCTTGTCAGTCGCCGAGGTGCTTTTCATGTTCTCGGGGGGAGGGGTTGCTCTGTGACTTTGTGGCGGGGGAGGGCAGTTACAGATCTTATGCAGCGGTCCTTATCCTGGCTCACAGATCCACGCAGCAGGGGATCTGTAACCCTACCCCCCCTGCCAGAAAGTCACATAGCCGACACATACTCGTTAGGCTGGTAGCTGGTTTACACGTTCACCATTGAAATAACCAGTCCACCAGTGCGGAGCCTGTCATTCCGGGAGTTTAGAAGCATCATTTGCATCAGAACACTAAACCCGCCCCCCGCCACAGTCTGCGTCCCCGGTTTAAAATATTCCCGCGAAAACAGCAATACAGACAACGGTGTTAATTAACAAAATAGAAATGATTTTATTTTTTGGGAAGGGGGTGAAGGGGGTATGTAACTGGAGAGGATAGTCAAAATGAACTGGGTAAAGAAACGGGGGCAGGTTCAGCTTTTCTGTCCACAAACTGAAAAGTCACTGGTTGCCCTGCTCACTCAGGAACCTAGCTTTCAAAGCCTCCCGGATGCACAGGGCGTCCCGCTGGGATCTTCTAATGGCCCGGCTGTCTGGCTGGACGTAATCAGCAGCCAGGCTATTTGCCTCTAGCTCCCACCCCGCCATAAAGGTCTCCCCCTTGCTCTCACACAGATTGTGGAGCACACAGCAAGCTGCAATAACGATGGGGATATTGGTTTCACTGAGATCACAGCGAGTGAGTAAGCTTCTCCATCTCCCTTTGAGACGGCCAAAAGCACACTCCACCACCATTCTGCACTTGCTCAGCCGGTAGTTGAAGAGTTCTTTTTCTGTGTCCAGGGCGCCAGTATAGGGCTTCATGAGCCAGGGCATTAGCGGGTAGGCTGGGTCCCCGAGGATGACTGTAGGCATCTCCACATCCCCAACAGTTATCTTGTGGTCCGGGAAGAAAATACCTTCCTGCAGCCGTCTAAACAGACCAGAGTTCCTGAACACGCGAGCGTCATGAACCTTGCCCGGCCATCCGACGTAGATGTTTGTAAACCGTCCCCGATGGTCCACCAGTGCTTGCAGCACCATTGAAAAGTAGCCCTTTCT
>NW_020693510.1:0-2102 GCF_002925995.2 Terrapene triunguis
CATTAACCCCTTTCTGTGGTGGCTGTGGCCGAGGCTGCGTGTCCCGTGCTCCGTGTTGCACACCTGGGACATGGGGCAGGGACTGGGGCTGCTGACTGATCCCTGGCTTCTCTGGTTCCCTTTCCCAGGAGGCTCTCTCCAAGACTCCCCTGGGATCTATCCCTGGTGCAGGAGCAGGGAGGTGCTCCTGGGGCGAGATCTTTGCCTGGGGAGCACCCTGCTGCCTGTCTCTGTCGGCCTCTTGTGAGATTCCAGGCTCCCATCCCGGGCCGGTGCAAGAAGCGATCGGGTTTTATTTGTTTTGGTTGGAACAAAGTCGCCAGGGCTGCAGTGGCCTTGGCTGGCTCGCTGCTCCCATTCGCCACCAAAGCACCCTGGCGGGCACAGCCTGGCACTTGTTCCCGAGCCCCTCTGGGCCCATCTCCCCAACCCCATGGCCCCTGGCTGTGGGGAGGGCTTGGCTCTGGGACGTGCCCCTTCCCTCCCAGCTTTTCTCCCCTGCCCGGGGAGCTGGGGGTATGGTAGGGTGAGGAGGAAGGACACAGTGGTGCCATCTGCTGGGATCCCAGGGCGTGCTCTGATTGCCCCTGACCCAATCACAGCAGAGTGGCCTTTGCCTGGCAGACGGAGCCCAGCTCCTGGGTCTGTGGGGCCATGCTGGGCTCTCTGCGTGGGTGCCCAGGGCTCACCTCCCTGTCCTTGGCCTTAACCAGGTGTGACAGAATACAATGGCTGTGTTCACTTTGTACTAATGTCCGTGCAAGGGACGCCTTGTGGTGGGTCAGTTCACAACTCATAATTTGCTGATCAATAATCCGATGGCAACGTGCACGGAGTGGTGTGACCTGTGACCTGCTAAACACAAGCTGAGCTCACGGCTAGAAGCATGTTGTCCAGAGAAGTCTGGGGAGTGGTTGAACCAGTTCCTCGGAAACAAAGAGCGAGCTGACGCCCCAGCCAGGTGTAAACAAGACCGATGGATCGCTACCTACTAAGTGGCCATTCTTTGGCAGGGGCAAAAAATCGACATCTTAGCAAAGAACTGGCATGAAGTTCCCGCCCACACAGCCTGCCTGGCGCCTCGCTCCCAGCGGGAAATGCTTCTCAAAGGGGGACAGGACTATAAAAGGAAGGGGCAGATCCCCCTCAGGCACCCCTCTCTCTTTCCCTGCCCATTGCATTCACTGCACCTGAAGCGACGAAGGTAGCGTTTGTTGGATCTGGAGGAGGGGTCCCGCCCTGAAGAGGTTGGTCAGTCAGACTGCGGAAAGCACGTGGTGAGAAAACTTGGTTTTGAATCTAATAGACTGTTAAGTTGGGCACCAGAAGCGTTTTATCTTTATTTTTCTTGTAACTGTGTCTGACTTTTCTGCCTCATTGCTTGTACTCACTTAGAATCTCTCTTTGTACGTAATACACTTGTTTGATCTAATCCAGCATGTTCCAGTCGTGTCTGGGTAACTCCATTTGGGGTAACAACTTGGGTGCATATTCTTCCCTTAAAGGAATAACGGACTTAGTATATTAGTACTGCCCAGCCAGGAGGGGGTTGGGCACTACAGGACATGCATTTCTGGGGGGAACTGTGGGACAGGGGGTGTGTTGGGGTCACTCTGTGAGAGCCCAGGTGTGGCTCGCTGCCTGCAGCACACGCAGACATGGCTGGGAGTGATTTCCACGCTGAAGTTTCCCTGTTGGAGGCGACAGGAGCAATACAGTGCAAAGGGCACCCCAGGGTGCAGGGCAGGGGTGACTCATCGGTCTGGCTGGCACCCTGGCATGTCACACCCCAATGGCTGGCTTTTGCAAGGGTCGGGGAATGTGACTGAGCCTGCTGCCCTATTGCTTGGGGGAGGGGAGAAACCGCAGGGCTTGGGTTCTGTGCCCACGTCAGCTGGACCCTCTGGGAGGAGCAGGGGCCTTGTGGGATGTGGCTGGGTTGGGAGCTGGCTGCGGCTGGCTGGGGTTGGGAGCTGGCTGCGGCCGGGCTGGGGTTGGGAGCTGGCTGAGGCTGGGCTGGGGTTGGGAGCTGGCTGCGGCTGGGCTGGGTTGGGAGCTGGCTGCGGCTGGCTGGGGTTGGGAGCTGGCTGCGGCTGGCTGGG
>NW_020693510.1:2202-9330 GCF_002925995.2 Terrapene triunguis
GGGCTGGGTTGGGAGCTGGCTGCGGCCGGGCTGGGGTTGGGAGCTGGCTGAGGCGGGCTGGGGTTGGGAGCTGGCTGCGGCGGGCTGGGGTTGGGAGCTGGCTGCGGCCGGGCTGGGGTTGGGAGCTGGCTGAGGCGGGCTGGGGTTTTAACCTTCTTGTACCTCCCTGGTGACCTGGGCCGGAGTTAAAGCAGAGACCAGGAGCTGAGAGGCTGCGCTCACAGTCCCAGCCGCTGGGCCTTGCTGACCTCCCCCAGGAAGCGCAGGGAACTGTCCCCAAGGGCAGGAAGAGCCCTGGGCGCTTTAACACAGGCTCTCAAATAGAACAAGCTCCTGCGCTGTGAGAGCGAGAGGCCAATGGGGGCCGGGCTCAGCCCACTGGGCAGAGCTGGGCAGGACTCCCCGACACCACAGCACAGAGCGACGGGCTCTGGCACCCGCTTGGGCTTCCATGAACATGGGGAGAGAGGAGAGCCCGATGTGGGGCGTACAGGCAGCTGCGTGCGAGACCTCTGGGAGTTCAGGCAATCTGGAGAAGAGCATTCAGCCCGAGGATGGCTCCACAGAGGCTGCCGGGGTCCCGGGAGGAAGGGATCCATTCCTGGCATTACAGAGCAGCCCCACTGCTTGCAATCCAGCAGCTCCCCCCTCGCTATGGGGAATGGCGGGGCCCACTACAGCAGGGGCCTGGTAGGCGAGACAGCCCAGGGAAAGGCAACAGAGAGCAGGGGCGGCTCAGAACAAAGTCTGCGAGAGCCGCTTCCTGTCCAGCTTTGAAGAGCGAATGAGTCACCAGGCAAAGGAAAAGCAAATCCCCTCCCAGCGGGGACGGTTCGCTGGTGTTTGGACAATGCTTGAAGCATGAGAGGTTCCAGCTAGATGCCAGGTACTGGTGAGACTTACAGCATAGTCCATGTTCTAAGGGCTTTGCCCTCAGTGCGTTCCCAGTGCACCTGTCACCTTGCTGGTTAACTGTGCCTGCATTTCCCTACACCCAGTCGCGGGGGGCTGCCCATAGGGTCGTGGCTCTACATTGGCTCGGCCATCGTTGCATGTGAAAATGTAGCCCCTGCTAGCCGCTCTTGCCACCCCACTGTCCTTGTTTTCAGATGGGGAAACTGAGGCACAGACAGGTGAAGGGCCTCATTTTCAAACCGCCTCACTGTTATGTGGGCAAATAGACGCACGCAACTGTGAGTCTAATTTGCACCCACTGGGGAACGTACCTAGGGACTCGGGCAGGAGTGTAGGCAGGGCGGCTAGCCCCGTCCACCCCTCTTACACTGCCCCGGCTCCAATGTTAGTTCAGCACGCTAATGCACTCAGAGCTAGTGCAGGCATGTCTGCCTGAGCTGG
This sequence comes from Terrapene triunguis, assembly GCF_002925995.2. Lineage (NCBI taxonomy): Eukaryota > Metazoa > Chordata > Testudines > Emydidae > Terrapene > Terrapene triunguis. The sequence continues at coordinate 3,559 of NW_020693510.1, forward strand.
GAACGCCACCTCCAGTGCCAGTGGAGACACCAGTACTACCACACTGCCTGAAAACCACAGGCACTCACACTGGGTGGCTCAGTTGGGGTGGAATCGAGAAGGCTTCCCCACGGGTCTGTTCTGGGCCCGGCTGGCAGGATTGAGAGACCAGGGAAGAGAATGTTGCCTTCGGCCCTGAAAACTGGTTCTTGGCTGAGGTCCCCAAGCATGGCCATGCGTCTGTCTGCCTGTCGCCCTGCCAATGGCTCAGCCTACAGGGGGAGTCCCTGGAACGGGCCTTTTCTGACCGTGATTCTGGATCTGCGCAGGCTCCGGCTGCCCCTCAGAAGAGGCTGCAGGTTGGTTCATGTCCCTGGGGAGGTCTATGTGAAATCCTGCCCAGCGAATGGGTGCAGTAGTATGCTAGGCTACACGGGTTCCAGCCCGCCCGCATGCCCTTGGTACCTGAGCACCTTGCAGTCGAGCATTAAGCAACAGCACTAAGATGTTTGACTAGAAGGAGAATGTCATGGTAGGCGATAAGAAAGGCTTGCGTAACAGCTACCCTGCCCCGCTGTAAACACCAAGCTAGCTAAGCTCCATACATGGCCTTAGCGGAACATCATCTTACACTTCTCTGGCACGTCTCTTATCTCTGATCAGACCCCACTGGCAGGCAGCTTCGGCGCATCTCATTTCCGGTGTCCTGCGTCATCCTCCGCCTGGGGCTATGCAGGGTACGGCCACCCAGCAAGCACAGGCCTGCTGCAGCAAGGCTCAGAGCCGGGATCGAACGGCAGTGTAGACCGTTGGGCTTCGCCTGGAGCCCGGGCCCTGAGACCCTTCAGGTGTCAGCGTCTAGCCGGCTACACTACTATTTTTAGCCCCACCAGTGTGAATCAGGTGAGCCAGGCTTGGAGACTCGTTTCTGTGGGGCTTTTTTGCTGTGTAGACATGAACTCAGTTATAAGAGCTGCTCCCTTTGATCTCACCCACCTGTTCCCTGGCCACTTTCACAGCTTCTCTCTAATGGACCTTTGGGCCAGAGCCTCCAAAGGTATTTGCACTCCTAATGGCCATGGAACCAATGGGAGTTAGGCACCTAAATACCATGGAGGATCTGGGCTTTTGTTCTAGTGATCACAAGTTAATGTGAATTTGGCCGTCTGTCTGCCTTCCTTCGGCGTTTAAAGGGACAGGATGCCTTCTCATGGTGGGCATTTGTCTGAACACTGATGAGTTACTGACGGATTAGCACAGGGTACGGGGAGGACTCCCAGTGCCTTTAGAGGACGGGATGAGACATCTGTCTCACCAGGAAAATGTGAGAGAGAAACTATAAAGGGAGATTCAGTGCAGAGAAATAGGAAGCGAAGGAAGACGGGATAAAAATCAAACATCCGATTAGCGGGGGGGGCGGGGGGGAGGAAATCAGATTTGCCCCCCTGCGGTGCGAATCTCCCCCTCGAGCCAAATGCTGGATTGGGGCAGTGACTCCTGCCCAGCGCCGCCGGCACAGGGATCCGTCTCTGCCTGGGGTCCATGCTCTCCGCACTGTTGCTAATGATGGAGCAATTCCAGCTCCATCAATCCAGGGGACTCTTTACCTGCCCTTGTGGGTCATCCTGAGGCAGGGGACCTGTGTAGATGTTCAGTGACTTGAACGGAACTGGCAGGTCGGAAGGGTGAGAGCAGCAGGACTCTGGCTCAGGATAGAGCACGCCCAAGGGCACCTCCATACAGCGCTGCGGGCCGGATCCCAGCAGCGTGAAGCCCTACTTCAGTGAAATGATTCTGCGTTTACACGGCCACAACAGAGCAGGAGCAGGCCCCAAAGCTCTTCTCAAGGAAGCCTGTTGTCCCTTTAAAATTGAAATCCACACCAGTTACCATCACTCTCCACCTGTCGTCGGGTAACCGGAGATGGCTCCATTGTAAAGTAATACCAATGCCAAATGAGTTTGTTCCACTGTTTTGCCCTAGAAACACACACCGTGTGTCCATTATGGTGCTGGCTCCTGGCTGCTTATGGGGGCCCTAAAAGGGCTGGAGGTTTTATGGCATCAGTGGAGTCTCCCTGATTAGAGCTTCGCTCTCTGGCCTTCCAGGTCTGGGGCATTTCTTGGCTTTAAAACGGCAAGAGAAATGCAAAGCCTCTATTTCCGTAGGATCAGGCAGTGTTCAAGAGGGGCTCTCTCACCCACATGCGTCTATGCCATGCCCATTCCTGGGTCCCTCCCCCCAAATCCAATGAAAGGAAAAGCAGCACTGGGGACAGGGCCGGCTCTAGCATTTTTGCTGCCCCAAGCGGAAAAAAAGAAAAAAAAGAAAAGCCGTGATCGCGATCGGCGGCAGCTCTACCGCGGCTTCATTCTACGGCGGCAATTTGGCAGCAGGTCCTTTGCTCCGAGAGGGAGTGACGGCCCCACCACCAAATGGCCGAACGTGCCACCCTCCTCTTCATTGGCCGCCCCAGGCACCTGCTTGCTATGCTGGTGCCTAGAGCCGGCCCGGACTGGGGAGCTGGAAGGGATTTGTGGGAACCACCTGTTTGCTGGATGTGGTAGTTCCGTTACATTCAGGTGACACACATTACACGCTGGGCTCAGGCCTTGCCCACACCGGGGATCTGCCCCCATTTCAGCCACTGGGATAGCTGCGCCAGTGCAGACCCCGCAGTGTGGACAGGGTAAACCCCTGCCAGCGGCAGTTTGCACCTGTGTATCCAGTTGCCCTGCCTGCACCAGTGGGCCTGCCTTTTGCTCAGCCCCTATTGACAGATTATAAGCCGGGCTCTGTGTCTTCTGCAGTCCAGGGCGCCAGTCACCCTCTGCTGAACTGCGCCCCAGGCTTTCGCTGTTCATTGAACACTGTTGCTAGCCCTGGCTGTGTGGAAGGAGGGCTGCCCCGTGCAGAGATGGCACCTCGGGGCTCTTCTGGGTCCAGTGGGCCCGAAGCCACCTGCTTCCCACAGGAAAGAAGCCCTTCCCAGCGTTCCACAGTTATGAAATTCCAGGGAGGCAACTCTATGGCATGACCCTCAGGTCAGTCAGGGGGCCGTGGCTGGGGCTCCTGAGGAGAGATGTTCCAAGCCCCTGGGCTGGGGTCTCTCCGGGGCCTGAGGAGCAGATGCAGCACTGCACAGTGAAATACGTTCAGCTGCCGTCCCGCATTGAAAGCGGACACACACACACACACAAAATACTGAATCCAGGAAGTTCCAGCCCACCCAGCGGCAGGGAAAGCAACTGCTCCAATGCTGAGTGCACTGTTCAAAGTCGGATGAACGTGAGAGCAGCAGCAGAGCCTTTCCGGGTGAGTCAAAGCTTCCAGCAGTAACAGGGCGAGACCGCTGGCCGGTGGTGACAGAACACCACCAAGGGGCTGGCACTGGGGTGGCTTTAAGCAGCCAGGCACCTTTGCACTCTGATTTCTGGCCTCGGTGGGGACAGTGCAAAGTCACAGCTGAGCAGCAATAGCTGCAGCGGGGGGGCGGAGGGAGGGGGTGTTGGTCTGCAACCCCACTGGAAAGCCAGGGGAGAGCTGGCGGCCCAGGGCCGCTCTGTTTGTCTGGGACTTGGTGGGTGAGGGAAGATTGTCCCCTGGCTTTTGTCTGAAGTGAGCCTCGCTAGGTGGGAGGGGGAAGCCGCCTCCTGTTTGTGTTTGGCCTTTACGGGGCAGAGTTTTTAAGCGCACTCAGCTCCCATGTAGGCACCAAACACCGCTTGTCCAAGGAGCACTGCGGCGGGAACTCGCTGGACAATTTGGCCCCAGTTGTGGTGCTGAGCCACCTTGAAAGTCCATCCTTACGGGGGGGGGGGGGCAGGCCAGGCATTGCCACCCTCGCCCAGTGCTCTGAGCAGCCTGCCACAGGCACCCCCCAGAGGGAGGGGATGACAGCTCAGGTCTACGCTATGACCTGCTGCTGGCCTAGCTGCATCGGGTACGGGGTGTCAAGGGGTGACCCCACCTGGCCGAAGCCCTAGTATAAACACAGTTATACCAGTCTATCCCTAGTATACACACAGCATATCTCTAGTATACTGGGGGGACTGGAATAAGCTATCCCCTACGTGCAGTTTGCTGGTATAAGCTGTGTCTGCACGAGGCAGGCTTTGCCCCTGGAGTGTACCAGCAAAGTGTTCCTCTGGTGGAGCTGCCCTCTGAAGGCGAGGGAGCAGGGCAGCCATCCCAGGCTGGTTTCCAGCGAGTGTCACCATCACACCCGCATCAGCATTTTCAAGTCCCTGGGGGCCATCAGGGGAGGCTGGCCCCAGCTGCGCTCCTAGGAAGTCTGCTATCTTGGCCGACACACCAGGGACTGAAGGCTATGTACACACTGCCACTTACTGTGGTATAACCGTCGCTCAGGGGGGTGAATAACCCTCCTCCCCCCGAGCAACGCAAGTTACAGTGACCTAAGTGCCGGGGTAGCCAGTGCTATGTCGGCAGGAGAGCTACTGCCGCTCGCGGGGCTGGAGTAATGAAGTTGACGGGCGAGCTCTCTCCCGTCCGCTTAGAGCAGGGGTTCTCAAACTGGGGGGCGGGATCCCTCAGGGGTCGCGACATTATTATATGGGGGGTCACGAGCTGTCAGCCTCCACCCCAAACCCCGCTTTGCCTCCAGCATTTATAATGGTGTAAAATATATCAAAAAGTGTTTTTAATGTATAAGGAGGGTCGCACTCAGAGGCTTGCTGTGTGAAAGGTGTCACCAGTAAAAAAGTTTGAGAGCGACTGGCTTAGAGCCTGCATGAGCAGCTGCATCGTGTAAGCTCCGCAGTGTACTGGAGCCTAAGAATGGAGCTAAAGAATCAAGCCTCCCTTGGCAGGGGGCTGTAGCACCCCCGTCCTTTGTGGATCAGCACCGAGGGGCACCCCTGTAACACACAGTCACCAGTGGGTTACCCTCCGTCCTGCTGGCGGCTGCCAGCCTAGGGCCAGATCCTGCCGGGGCAGTTACACACACAGCCTTGGCTTCCCCACAGCCAAGCCTCACCCCGGGTCCCTCTCCTCCAGTCCAAGCAGGGAGCTGTCCCTCTGCTGAGCAGGCCCTGGCCTATGCTGGAGTGGGGATGGGACAGCCCAGACACAGCTGCCTTGCACACAAAGCCCTCTCTCCCCCAGCAGCTGCACTCAGATTCTCGGCCAATGTGAGCCGTGAGCCCAGGCTCGGGGTGGGGCTTGTGCAGAATGAAAGCAGAGGCACTGGGCACGGGAGAGCGAAAGGGCGAACTAGGGAAATAGCACGGGAGCTCCGGCGTTCGGTGGCTTCCTTCCCTGGGGGAGCCGGCTCAGCCAGACGAAGTAAGTCCTTTCCCTCCAGGGGGGCTTTCACATGGGTACTAGCCAGAAGCCACATGCGGCCAGGCTGTGAAAACCATCACCAAGGGAACGGGTGCTGAGAACCGGAGTGGCCGAAGCGCTAGAGAAGGGAGTGGTTCTGCTCCTGCCCCCGTGAGGCCCCCCATACCTGCTGCCGGGCACAGCCAGGACTAACCCATTGGTGGCCCTAAGCAGGAACACTTTGCCCTCTCCCCAATATTAAACCCAGCAAGTTCTTATAATTAAAAGCGAATAGGGGGGGCCTGGAGCTGCTTTAGGGCAGGTCTGCGCTATCGCTTAAGTCGATCTAACTTACCTCGCTCAGGGATGTGAAAAGCCCCCCCAGCAATGCAAGTTTCACGCTGGAGTAATTACGCCGACGGGAGATGCGCTGCAGCTGCTCTGATGTAGCGTGGGAGCATCTTAGTCGGCTCATGCCTAGCGCCAGGGCTGCCCAGAGGATTCAGG
>NW_020693511.1:0-14575 GCF_002925995.2 Terrapene triunguis
ACCTTTGGTTTGACCCAGTCTGGGCGGTCTTGTGTTGCTTATGTTCTCAGTTGTATGATCAAGTCCTGGCTATTAGAGGAGCAGATGGGTTCAAAAGACCAGTCTCTTGGATCTGTGAATCCTGGGCAAACTAATTCCCTTCCTTTAGAGAATGACAGAAAACCCCATATCCTCCTTCTTTCTACTCCAGGCTTCGTTCCTTTTTCCAAAGATTCGCCTCTAGGGAGCACAAAGAGATCCACGTGCACAAAGTGTTCGTCCAACCTGCAGCAATCGAGGCATGCTCTGTCCTCAGCCAGCAAGAACAGCCCTTGCCAGAGAAGCCCCAGAGAAGCAAATGCTCATGGACCATCCTATCAGGCATGAAAAGACTCTGTGTCTGTAGCCAATCTGACACCTCGATGGCAGAGAGCGATGAGGAGAGAACAGTTTCCTCACCACGAAGGTGGACGCACTTGTCCCTGAAGAAGAAAGCAGCTGAGACCCAGGTGGAGTCAGAGGAGGTGAAGCTGCAGGAGAACACAGAAAAAGTCGAACTGGATCTTACAGGTGAGGATTCAATCCACATGGTTAGCGAGGAGCATGTGAGGAACACTCACACCAGTCACTCTACAAGCCTTACACATCAGGGCTTCTCACGGGACAGTGATGGGAACCTCAGACTCTGGAATCCATTTAGTGCCGGATCCTCTTGGAGAGGGTGGCTGAGGTCCATCGCTGAGGTGGGGAGAGCTGACAGTGTCAGGTCACCGCCCTCTGGGGGTCTGGCACTGGCGGGTGGGGAGTACTAACATTGCTCCAGGCTGTAAGGAGAACAGAGAGGCTGGACGTTGTAGGAAATCATTTCTTGTCTCCTGGATCGGGTCCATTTCATCAGTAAAATGCTCCAGAATGTCTCAGCAGGTCACAGCTGGGAACCGTACGAGAGCTGAGCCATTACTTTTTGGGGGGTTAAGTGCCAATGAGGCCTGTTGCCCATCACTGACAGGAAAGATGTGCAAGGGAAGGGGAAGAGTAGAATACATCATGGAAAAGAAACTGGCCCCTAGGTCAGAGGAAGCCTCGTGTGGTAAAAGCCTCCAGCGAAGAGCCATGAGATCGGAGTTCTCTGCTTAGCTCTGCCCACAACCTTTAGTCTGACCCTGGGCAATTCGCTTCAGGGCTCTGGGCCCGACTTCCATCCTCTGTAAACCAGGGATAACATATGGAAAAGCGAAATGTTACGAATGTTTCTTTCTGGTCCAGGGACGAAGGAGGAGCCGTCTCAGTCGAAGGGGAAGTGGGAAAAAGGGAGCCCAGAAGAGCAGGAAGAAGAGCGCACTCCCATCCCCTCATTAGCAAGCAGCTCCCATATGACGATGGTAATGATGCTTTGTGACTGTGCTAATGGAAAGCATCCCCTGCTGTGTGTATTAATATCTCCCGGAGCTGGTATCTCTGACAGGAGAACTACCTGCCCCTTGCTCAGGGAGCTGAAAAGAAACACTCTTCAAGTGTGATCAACTCCTGCCAGTTTTTACGAGTTTGTCTGGGTTGCTTGAACGAGGCCCAGATTGACAAAGGGGTTTAGGCACCTAAAGAAGCACACAGGTGCTTAGTGGGATTTGCAGAAGTGCCTGACTCAGGTGCCTGACTCTGATGCACTCTCCATGGGACACAGGCACTGCTGAAAATCATACAAGGCCCATCCCTGCACTTGAGGGGGAACCCACACACCTGCTGGGTGTGGTGTTCTGGCCCATCTAGTGGCACCAGGACCACTTAGAGACAGACATAAAAAAGTCTGCTCTGGAGCCTTAGCTAACAGCCGCTTGGGTTTTAGCTCATGCGGGAGAGGCTCCGGCGCTAAGCTCACGAGGTCCCAAGTTGGATCCCGCCAGCCAACATCTGCCAGGCATCTAGACACCTGCAGCACATACAAAGTCTGCAATTCTGGGACCTTCTGACACGCCGGGGGGCTGGAGCATCTATGCGAGTGTGTCACTCTGGTGTGCTCTGCTGCGTCCTCAGCTGCTGCCATCCAGGACAGACGGTGCTGATCCAGCCACGCAGGCCCGCTGCAGTAATACTCAGGAGGTGCCTGAGACACCAGGGCAAAGGCATCCAGCAACCCAGGCCCTGGGTTTAGGTGACCCTGGAACCAGGCCCCCTGGACTAACATTGTGCCCAGTGAGTTCTGACCCACGGGGGTCTGGCCCCAGAGGCCCACGGTTTGGGATTCTCCTCAGCCAGGCAGACTCGCTCCTTCAGTCGAAGCTACTTTCTGTCCTGTCGGCGATTCCTGCCTGTTTTGTGGCAGCGCCACACGCTGCGGGGTGGGGAAGGAAGAGGCAGTTCCGTTGGGGCCTGTTCTCAGTCCTTTCCGCGCAGACACCGTGGGCTGCTAGAGTTGCTGAGCCAATCTGCTCAGGCGCTCGGGGTGGGATGGGACGTGGGGCAGGTTCTTCAGTGACCCCTCGGCTGCACTCAACAAGCAACTTGAATGGGCTTTGCAGGCCATTGAGGCTTTCTCAGCAGAAGCTGGGCTTCCTGGGAGGAGGGGCTAGAGAGGGAGGAAATGGGGTGGCCCTTGGGGTCCCAGCACTGGCTGAGAGGCTCCCATCTCTTCTCAGGCAGAGGGGACGAGGGAAGCGGATGAAAGACTGAGGAAACCTCGGCACCTGTTGAGGCTTTTAAAGGAAAGGGCTCAACCGGAGTCTCCACGCTCACTAGGCCCTGCCAGCCTCCCGCGGGGACAGACTATTCCAGGGCAGCTGCCCAATGGAAATACTCAGTCCCAACAGGCTTTGTCCCTGTTCATTGCAGACCCCCGAGGAGCAGCTTTCCTCAGCCCAGCTCCAAGCCCTGCTGATGAGAGCCGTGAAGGGTCTGACAACACCCACCCTGGAGCGATTTAAAGCCGCAGAGGAAGAGCTGACGGCCATCGTATCTCTACACGGAGACAAGATGGAGAGAGTAAGAGACTCCCGCCGTGGGGCAGGGGGATGCTGCACAGAGAGGGGGAGGGGAGAATTTCCTCTCCTAGGAAACCGTTCCTGGGACACGCTGGCATGGTGCTTTGAAGGTTGGCTCAGCCCCTTTCCATTCATCGCTTGGCCGCGGGGATCCGCAGCGTCAGGTTTGTAACGTGCTCTCTGCCCGCTGGAGCTCTGACACGTCCCTGAGGACAGCCCAGCCACAGTGAAGGTGCCGAGAGCCCCAGCCCTGGCAGCGCAGCACTTACCTAGTCTGCCGATGGGCCTCCACATTAGGATCCAGGAGCAGACATGGTTTCCTCAGACATGCTGCAGGGCCTTGTTTGTGCAGCTGAAGTATCAGGAGGAATTTGGCTTTGCTCTTTTCTCTCTGTCTCTCCCAAGCTCTGATCCTGTTGCCCCTCCCCACAGATCTGAGTGCCTCCCCCGTGAATTAGATTGGCCTAGGGAGGTCTCTGGCAGACTTCATTTCTACATGCCCTGGGTAGGAGGCTCTCGGCATCATTTACTCCCCCTGATTAATGAAGCTCCACCGCCCTCCTGGGAGGTAGGAATTCAACCCATTGCACACCTGGGGAAACTGAAGCCCAGAGAGCTCCTTGACTTGCCCCAGCCTGCGCAGGTGGGTTATCGAGAAAGGAATCAGGCTTCACGTTCCCTACAGTTCTTTAAACGTTGCCTTTAATCGCTCGGCCTGGAAATAGGTGACATTCCCGCCCTTCTCCAAATACCGCCTGCCCATGGCGCGTCAGGGCAGACTTATTGCCTTCCTGGGCTTTGGCTTTCCTGGAAACTCGGAGACTCATAAACGAACCGAATCCTCAGCCTGAGCTTCCTCCCCAAACCTGCCTGTTCCTCGGGTTCCCTGCAGGTCATCCCTGTCTCTGGCCGAGTTCCCTGTTTCCAACAGGTCCCACCGGGAAGTTAACAAATGGCCCCTCAATCAGCAGATTGATTTGTGAAGGGCTCTAACTCCTGCTAGCAGAAAGAACAGGTCAACAGAATCCAGCCACCCGGGTTGTAGCTCCTGCTCCTTGTTCAGGAGAGGAAAGAGCAATGACCAATTCCTCATGGAAGAGCCCTAGGGGGTGGCTTGTCCCTTTCGGGTCTGTCTACCCTGTGCTGCAAACTCTGCAGCCGGAGCCGTAAAGCCTGGCCCTATGGACTTGGGCTCCCAGGGCTGGCACTGTGGGGCCAAACAGCAATGCAGCCTCTTCTGGGCTTGGGCTGGAACTTGAGCTCTGAAGCCAGGGGAGGAGGGGGCTTCAGAGCCTGGGCTCCAGCCCAAGTCACCATGTCTGCACTGCGGTTCTCAGTGCCACAGCCTGAGCCCGAGGTTAGAGACCCGGCTTTAAGATTTGTTACGGCAGGTTTTAAAACACCGCAGTGTAGAGGTTCTCCGTAGGGCTGGGGCCTGGAGCTGGCTAGCCCCATCCAAGTAGCCCTGCCTGCCATCTCTGGGATGGGCTCTGGGGTACATCCGTAGAACCAGCTGGGTCTGGAGCAGTGCTTGTCTACCTGGGACATCCTCAGGGGCAAACAGGTAGTATTGGATGTGGCCCACATAACACGGATGTGGCCCACAATGGAAACTAGGTTGACAACCACTGGTCTGGAGGAACTGATTGTGCTAGAAAGAGCAACAGGAAGTTGCAGAGATGGAGGAAAGGCTCCTGCAGGGAAGCCCTTGAGAGCGAGGCTGGGAGCAGTTTGCTAAGGCAGGGAAGGCCCTGGGACATCAGAGGAGTTTGAGCTGTGCCCACGGTAAGGATTTGGGGAAGGCTTTTGTGTGTGTTTCTGAGCTTTAAAGGTGCTAAACCAGACCACAGGAAGCCTGGGGTTCCTGGACTTGTCAAAGCCTTTTTCTTGAGATTACGGAGGAGCAGAGATGGGAAACCGAGGTGAGAGGCGTCTGGCAGGGCTGCCAGGAGGGGTTACCTGGGAGGAGGTCACTCATTGATAAATCCATCCCTCTACTTTCTGGCTTTCTTCCAGATTGGAGACGTCGTGGGAGGTATCTTAATCTGGCTAGACAACGTCTGTGATCCCAGAGCCAGAAAAGCAGCGTTGAGGGCCATGGCCTTGCTGGCTCGCTCCCACCCCCAGGACGTGGTTCTGAGCTGTGTGGCACACACGCTGTCATCGGACAGGTAGGGAGCTGCTCTGTTATCACCTCAGTCCATTATTTCTCTTCCTGCTCCTACTGACAGGCCACCGTCCGGGAAGGGTCTGTCGGGCTCACACAGTTGGAGGGAATTTCCTGTGGTGCAGAGAGCTGTCCATGCTCACTAAGAGGAGATGCCCAGGCCCAGCCACTGAGGAGCCAACTCCTCCTCCTGCACTCCCTGGGATGGAGACGTGCCAGTTTTCTGGAGAATTCCAGCATTGTGCTGATTTCTATGGGTCACCCCACTTCCTCTCAACTCCAGTACAGGGCCAATAAATGACTTTGGGGCTCACTCCACATCCCTGGGTCATGAGGGCTGGCTGCTCCCTATTGCGTGAGAGAAGGCAGAGATGGAAAAGGCCCATCTGTCTGTCCCCTGGGGACCAGTGCAGGATTGTTACATGTAGTCGGATCCCTTGTTATTCCGTGGCTGAGGAAGTGCTGAAAAAATGCACTCATCCTTCTGGAGCTGTGCAGCAGAGATAAATCATAGAATCATAGAATCTCAGGGTTGGAAGGGACCTCAGCAGGTATCTAGTCCAACCCCCTGCTCAAATCAGGACCAATTCCCAACTAAATCATCCCAGCCAGGGCTTTGTCAAGCCTGACCTTAAAAACCTCTAAGGAAGGAGATTCCACCACCTCCCTAGGTAACTCATTCCAGTGCCGGCCCCGCCCCCACAGGCCGTGTGTAACCCCGCCCCATCGCGAGCCGGCCCCGCCCCCACAGGCCATGTCTAGCCCCACCCCGCGTGCCGGCCCCGCCCCCACAGGCCGTGTCTAGCCCCTCCTCCGCATGCGGGCCCCGCCCCCACAGGCCGTGTGTAACCCCGCCCCACAGGCCGTGTGAAGCCCCGCCCCCCCGCGTGCCGGCTCCGCCCCCACGCGCCGAGTCTAGCCTCGCCCCCGCCTGCCGGCCCCATCCCAAAGGCCGTGTGTAGCCCCACCCCAGAGGCCGTGTCTAGCCCCGCCCCCACGTGCCGGCCCCGCCCCACACGCCGTGTCTAGCTCCGCCCCCCCTCGTGCCAGCTCCGCCCCCACAGGCTGTGTCTAGCCCCGCCCCACGCAGCCTGGGGCATCGCTCCCTGGGGGGGTCTCTCCCCAAGCGGGGCCGCCCTGGGCACGGGCGGGCCGGGCCGGGGGCTCTGCCCTGGGGGAGGCTCCCGGGGAGCAGCGGGAAGGTTCCGGCAGGAGAGTCCCCACTCCCGTGCAGCCAGCTCCGCCCACAGAGACATTAGCTCCTCCCTGGTATCTGATTGGCGCTCCCACATGCCTATCACAGCTCCCCAGCTTCTGCTTGGTGCCAACGCCCCGCCTCCCCCTGGTGTATTTGAGCCGTCACCCTCCCAGGCAGGACGGGTAAATGTGCGTTCCTTGGCTGCTGATTGGCCCGTGCAGAGAGCAATTGCGGCTGTGATTGGAGGCCAGACCCGGAGCTTCCCGTCCTATGCTAGGCTGCCCCACGTGGGGGAGAGTCCTGGGCTCCTGGCCACGCCCCCAGGTCATGTCCGGCCCCGGGCGGGGGGGTTGGAGCAGGTTGTGGGAGCAGCCCCAGACCAGCAGCGCCCCCTGCTGCTGTGGCGGGTGTGAGCTTTGCGCTGGCTGCTGGCTATGGGGCGGGGGGGATACACAGTTAGGGGGCTGCAGCCCCACAAGCCCCTGCCCATAGAACATAGGAACGGGCGGGCTGGGTCAGACCAAGGGTCCATCTGGCCCCGTGTCCTGTGGGCCGACAGCGGCCAGTGCCGGGGGCCCCAGCGGGACTGAGCAGAACAGGGATCGTCCAGTGACCCGTCCCCTGCCGCCCATTCCCGGCCTCTGGCTAGCAGAGACGAGGGGCCCCCTCCCTGCCCAGCCTGGCTAACAGCCATTCCCGGACCTCTCCTCCGGGAACCCATCTCGTTCTTTGTTGAACCGTGTTCTAGTCCAGCCCGGCGCTGCCCCCGATCGGCACGTGGCTGTTGCTGGAGTGTGTGACAGGGGCTCGCAGGACACCGGCAGCTGGGCTTGGCTTGCAGGGGAAGGAGCCCAGTCACCATCTCTGCCTGCCATTGGCCACATGGCTCTGCATTCAGCCAGCCTGGCAGGTGGGGGTGAAGATGGAGCTCAGGTTTGGGCAGCATGGCCGGCTCCCACCGTGGGGCACAATGTGGGCAAAGAGCCACGGTGGAAGTGGGTGGGGAGGGAGGCTTGGAGCCAGCGGCACTGATCATCCACGTTTGCCTTGCCACACAGGTGCAGTTGGGAGGGGAGCAGCAGGGGCCGGCTGAAGCTTTTCCCCTGGGGCTGGAGGACTAACCCCAAGACTCGGCCATTGCTGTTCGGACCCGTGGTTTTACCAACGTTGTTTTGTTTAGATCAGCGGTTCTCAGCCGGGGGTCCGGGGCCGCGAGCCCTTTCAGGGGGACCAGGGAGCCCCGCGGCTGAAACCTGGTGCAGCGAGTCCCAGCGCTGAAGCCAGGAGCGGCACGGGACACAAGCCAGCAAACCTCCCCTCCCCGCAAGCCAGGAGCAGCAGGGAGGCTGAAGCCAGGAGCCCCAAGGCCTTGCCCCCTGAAGCTGGGAGTTCCACCAGGAGCCCCCCTGCCACTAGATAGCCCCTAGCTACCTCCTCCCTGCAACCTGTGCTACTCCCCTGCCTGCACACAGCCCCTAGTTACCCCCTCCCTGCACCCTGAGCTACCCCCTGCCTCCACACAGCTCTTCGCTACCCCCTCCCTGCACCCTGAGCTACTCCGCTGCCTGCACCCTGCGCTACTCCCCTGCCTGCACATAGCCCCAGCTACCCCCTCCCTGCACCCTGAGCTACCCCCTCCCTGCACCCTGCGCTACTCCCCTGCCTGCACACAGCCCCTAGTTACCCCCTCCCTGCACCCTGAGCTACCCCCTGCCTGCACATAGCCCTTCGCTATCCCCTCCCCATACACACCTTAACTGATCACTCTCCTTACGTTGTATATGGTAACACCCATTGTTTCATGTTCTCTGTGTGTATATATATATCTCTTGCTACTGTATTTTCCACTACATGCATCCGATGAAGTGGGCTGTAGCCCACGAAAGCTTATGCTCAAATACATTTGTTAGTCTCTAAGGTTATATAGAAGAGACCCCAGTAGGATCATGTCTTTTTATTGTGTTCAGGGAGCCTGAGCTCACACATTCACCCGGGATCATTGTTAGGTCAGCTTTTGATGTGAACTGTAGTTCTCTGTCAGGGGACTGCAAACTGGTCTCCCACACGGCCTCCTCAGCGCAGCCCAGGATCGAGGTGTAAAACAGCTTGGAGTGAGCCAAAGCAGGGAAGGGCTGCGTGTGGCCATGTGTCTGTGGGTGACCAGCCAGGCCAAGGGAGGGCTGTTAACTGGACGCTGTGCCCGGGAGTTGGGGTGAGTCCGGTTGAGGATCCTGAGCTGGGGCTGCTCCTGGCTATGTTGGGTTAGATAAAAGTCATGTTCTCTTCTTAAGTGTGTTGCTTATTCTTATTACTAACTCTTATCCCCGTGACACACGTCCTGTAGGGACCTTTGGTCTTTGTGCCGAGGCGTGTGGCTGGGATCCAGGACTCGGGACCCCTTCCCCAACTATAAGCGTCCCTCCATCTGACGCTCTGTTCCACTTCAGACCCCAGAGCCCTCACTTTGCCTGGCGGGTGCCTTACCCACAAGCCAGAGGTGGGGAATTAGCTCAAGCGGTAGAGCTTGTGCTTTGCATGCAAGAGGTAGCAAGATTGATGCCCACATTCTCCAGCCACTCATCTGTTGTTTCTTCTCACTTCCTCCTGGCCACTGTGGTCAGCCTGCCTGCCTCTTCTTTCTCCTGTGTTAGCTCCCTGTCATTAGCAGTAGGCAAAAGAGCAAAAGCCATCTCTCACTGTGCCTAAGGGTATGTCTACACTGCACGGTTGTCGACAAAACTTTTCTCTTTTGCGGGTACTTAAAAAAGCCCCCCCGCGAAAGACAAACGTTTTGCCGACGCAAGCGGCGGTGTGAACGAGGCTTTTCGGCAGGAGCGCTCTCCTGCCGACAAAGCTTATGCCGCTCACGGGGCTGGAAGTATTTTGTCGGCAAAAGTGCCAACAAAATACCGCAAAAGAGCTTTCACACACACTGACTTTTAGCGACAAGACAGTGTCGACCCAGCCTTGTCTCTAAGAGCTGCGTGGTGTAGAGAAGCCCTTAGTGGGTCACAACTGAGAATAGTAAATTCAGGACAAAGTGCTGAGAAATGGGGCAGGCACCCCCAAAAAGCAGTGGTCATTCTCTGATAAGAGATACCAAACCAGCAACCAAAGTAAACTTCTGTTTCACCCCACTGGCTAACAAGAAGTCAGAAAAGCAGTCTCCTTCGGCATTCCAGTCCTTTTATTGCCACCAAAAACACTGAATTTACTGCTGAGTGGTTCTTTGAAGCCAATTTCATCAACCAAAAGGGTTCTTCAGATCCTAAAGGACCAGCCACATACCCAGGTCGATATACAACACAGATCTTACAAGAAGTGGAAGATTGGACAAATGACCAGGAAGGAGTATAAAAATATTGCTCAGGCATGCAGGAGTGAAATCAGGAAGGCCAAATCACACTTGGAGTTGCAGCTAGCAAGAGATGTTAAGAGTAACAAGAAGGGTTTCTTCAGGTATGTTAGCAACAAGAAGAAAGTCAAGGAAAGTGTGGGCCCCTTACTGAATGAGGGAGACAACCTAGTGACAGAGGATGTGGAAAAAGCTAATGTACTCAATGTTTTTTTTGCATCTGTCTTCACAAAGAAGGTCAGCTCCCAGACTGCTGCACTGGGCAGCACAGCATGGGGAGAAGGTGACGAGCCCTCTGTGGAGAAAGAAATAGTTCGGGACTATTTACAAAAGCTGGGCGAGCACAAGTCCATGGGGCCGGATGCACTGCATCCGAGGGTGCTAAAGGAGTTGGCGGATGTGACTGCAGAGCCGTTGGCCATTATCTTTGAAAACTCATGGCGATCGGGGGAGGACCCGGATGACTGGAAAAAGGCTAATGTAGTGCCCATCTTTCAAAAAGGAAGAAGGAGGATCCGGGGAACTACAGGCCAGTCAGCCTCACCTCAGTCCCTGGAAAAATCATGGAGCAGGTCCTCAAGGAATCAATTCTGAAGCACTTAGAGGAGAGGAAAGTGATCAGGAACAGTCAGCATGGATTCACCAAGGGGAAGTCGTGCCTGACTAACCTAATTGCCTTCTATCAGGAGATAACTGGCTCTGTGGATGAGGGGAAAGCAGTGGATGTGTTATACCTTGACAGGTCTGGAATGATGGAATCTCTGCCTTTCCCTGCTTTCTGCCAGCAGTAAGCATGAGCAGGATGGAAATGGTTTCCCGTCCCAAGAATTGGGCATTTTATCCCTTTTCACAAGGGTAAACATTATCGTCAATTCACGCGTTGCAAAAGAGCATTCACAAGGATTGATGGCATCCCGTGCCGTTTGTTTAGATCCTCGGCCTTTGAAGTTGGTTTGGACAATCCCCATTGTGACTTTTACCTCGTTCCTGAACCTTTGTCTGTCTTCAGTTATTGGCTCTTCTTTTCCCTCCGGGGTCCCTTCAGCACAGATCCTGCATCCAGTCACAGTCTTGGGGCTGTGGTGTCACCAGGGCTGTCCTTAGAATTTATGGCGCCCTATGCAACCTCCCTGCCCCCCACACATGCCCCCCATGTGACTTGTTTCCACCCCAGCTCGGCCCCAGCTGGGGCCTGGCACCAGCAGCAGGGGTCGGGCCCTACCCCACACTCACCAGCGGGAAGCAGGGCGACCCGGCCCCAGCCTGTTCCACTCTGCGGCTCCCAGCGTCGCTCAGAGAAGGGGGCTTGGGGGAAGGGTGGATGGGGCAGAGCAGGGCGGGAAGAGGTGGGGGGACGGAGCAGGGCGGGAGCTTGTGGGAGGGTTGCAGTGGTGGTGGAGCAGGGGCAGGAAGAGGTGGGGGTGGGGCCTGGGGTGGAGGGGGGGTTGTCCCAGGCCCCACACCCCCTAGAGATGGCCGTGGTCGCAGTAACCAGGTAACCTCCCCCCAGCGTTTGCATGTTCACGTCACCATAATTTGGGGCACCACCGGGACAGCAGGTAAGGGACGGCCCTGGGGGTCGCAGACTCTGGTGAGGGGGGGATGCAGGGTGCTCCTGCACATTGGCAGGCCCTGTCTGGAGCTGTCCCCCAACCCCAGGGCTGCACATCTGCAAGAAGCCCATGTCCCCTCTTGGGGTCAACCTGACGCCCTCACCCCCAGGACTGAGTCCTTCTCCAGCCCCCTTTCCTGAAGGGCTGTGACGTGGGCTCTGGGGGTTAAGAAACTCCTCCCTCTGTCCAGGTGTCCCTGATACCAGCAGCGTTTTTTCCGCTGCTTCCTTTGTGCTGCCAGGCAAGGGGAAGACACCCCCGCCCCCAGCCGGCCGGGTCATTTCCATCTGCACACACAGGCATGTTCAGCCTGAAGGCTCCTTGGATTCAAACTCTTGGTCCTTACAGAGGCAGGGGCTGAATTTTGCCTTAAAGAGATACCGTCCTTTCCCATAAGTATGTCAAAATGGATGTCCTGGTGAATCCCAACTCCCGCTCCCCCTGGGGATCAGATGTGCCTGAGCCCAGCAGGGTAAAACCGGACATATGCCCTGGGGCCTGGAGGGAGAGCCCGTCTGCCACCACCCCATGTCCCCGAGGGGTTGGCTGTGTGACTGCTTTCCTCTGAAAGGTCAGCTCCACAGTTCACGCTCTGAGGCTGAGTTCCAGGCTGGTGGCTTGGGGGAGTGTTGGGGGCAGGTAGAGGCTGAGTCAGCCCCTCTGTGTGGGGCGTCCATCCCCAGGTGACCAGCATGAGGACATTCCTGTGCTAACAACATGACTTCCCCAGGGTGCTGGCTGGGCACACTCACCTGCTGAGAGGGTTGGTCAGGGCTTTCGTTCTCTCCCACTGAAGCTTTCCTAGACATTTTCCCATCTTCTTCAAAAGGCCTTTCCCTGTTTTCCTTTCCTGGGGCCCCCTCTAAGCCACCATCCCTGGTGCTCTCTAGGGCCAGGTCTATGCTTTCCTCACCTGCAGAACTCTGGCTGTGAACAATTGGAACAGCTTGTTCAGTGACAGGCACCTCTTCGACCCCTTTGTCTCTGAGGGCACTGGGCAAGCTGCCTTCTGCTGCGCTGCAGGAGTTCATCTCGGCACCTCCCTTTGCTGCTGGAGACACGCTGCTTCTCTCTACTGCCGGGGTGTCAAAGAGACTTTCTCTGTCTCTCTTAGCGTCTGGAATTTCCCCCTCCTCCCTGGGATCTCAACACAAAGATGCATTTCTGCTGTGGGTGACCACATCCACACCCTTAGCCACATGAAAAAATAATTCCCAGTAAGCATGTCAGCGGGGAAGTCGTCCCCCCCCCCATTTGTCAATCACTTTGTAAACCATTATTCTCTGTGCACCATAGCTAAAGTTACAAAACTCCTAGATCGTCTTCTTAACACAAGCTCTGCCTTTGCGCCAGGCAACGGGTCCGATTTTGGA
This sequence comes from Terrapene triunguis, assembly GCF_002925995.2. NCBI lineage: Eukaryota > Metazoa > Chordata > Testudines > Emydidae > Terrapene > Terrapene triunguis. The sequence continues at coordinate 12,661 of NW_020693511.1, forward strand.
AACACACTCGACTTAACTAGAGAATTTTGTGTCCCTGTATCTTTCCATCCCATGTCTACTCTGTCCTTGATTTACCAGCCGTAATAAGCTTCATCTCTAACTCTGCAGGGCCAACCCTCTCAAACCCTTTCAAGTAATCCTCAGGTGCTTCCGGGGTTTCTGTGCTGAGGACAGTGAATTAACGTGAACTGGCTGAGGCTTGTTGTTTCTCAGTTCAGGGCCCTGATTTCTCTGGTGCCCTGGGTAGTTCCACTGATCACATTTCCTCAGGCTCTTCCTTGACAGGAGATTTGTAATGGGAATTACTAGCAGAGGAATGATCCTGGGGAAGTCATTGCCCAGCCTCCCAACCCTGCTCCTTTGTCTTTGTTTAATGTACAGATTAAAGATAAAAGTATTGTACTCAATACGTTCAGTGTCCATACAATCTCTGTGCACATTGGATTTGAAAAGTTGTCCTTCTTCGTCTGTACACCACAAGTGTCCATTTTAAATCAAAAGATTCCTAATGCCCCATGGGCTACTTCCCTATGATACACAGAGTCACAAACATCGTGGTGAGTAGGACAGATTACTAAGTAATCACAGTGGGTTTCAGCCCCGTAGGATCACCTGTAAGGATTTTTCCTTCCTTTAAAGAGGGCAGAACCCAAACCCCATTCAGAAGATGCGGGGAATCTTACAGTAAATTCTTCCCACATGGTCCCCTTTGTAAAGCTCGTCTATCAGAGCTTGCCTTAGCACAAGAAAATAAGGCCACGAAGTGGTAACCACACAAACAAGACATCATTTACTATGGGGAAAAGGGCTAGGATAGGATAGAGAAGAGTCGGATTAACAAAACTTTAACTCTGGAACTGTTCCACTCTCACAAACAATTAGACCCATGAGGTAATGTTGATGTTCTCTCTACTTTCTCTTGCAGTGACAGCGATGGACGGATGCTGCTCTCTTGACATTGGACGTTAGGGATGGACTTCTATGCTGGACACAGGAACGGGCGAGTATAGACCTAACTAAAAACCCTCCCTATCCCTCTTTGCGTCGTCTCTGCCTGGATGTTAGACCCTATCTACGCGGATTCAATCCGTGCGTGGGAGTGTGCTTCCCAACCCAAAATAATATAGCAAATGGCAAAAGGTCACAACATTTTTTCCAAAGTCCAAGATGGCCACCTTATAGATAACCCAAAAGGTCCATGCCTTTCGTCCCTTCTTTTACTAAAATTTGGCAGGGGCAACCAGCATTTTACACACCCGGAGACTGGATTTGACCAATCGGGGGATGTTCCGGGACAGGGTGACCCATCCAGAAGGGGGTTGTATATCTCCTCTGATAACTCCTCCCTCTGTCCTCTACCAGTTGAAGTGGGCGTCAGCCCTGTAGGACCACCCCGAGAGGGGATTTGACCAAACAAGGAAGTGCTGTAGTGGAGTGACCTGCCCGCAAAAGGATCCCGTGATCCCTCAATAGTATAAGGGCCCTACCATCAATCAAGCCCTAACCCCACCCCTTGACCCCTTAAGCCCCGCTCCTTGACCCCTTGGTCCCTCCCACCTGTCACCGGAAGTCCCACCCCATCGGGGTATTACTTCCGAGGTCAAGGTGCCACCTGACCGGAAGCAAGGTGTGTCATGTGACCCCTCTAAGAACTCCCCCCACCACCCTCTACCAATCAGGAGGGGTTTCGTCCAGATAGGACCGCCCCGAGAGGAGATTTTGACCAATCAGGGTTAGGGTTGGGTTAGAGTTTAGGGTTAGGGTTAGGGTTAGGGTTAGGGTGAGGGTAGGGTTAGGGTTAGGGTTAGGGTTAGGGTTAGGTTAGGGTTAGGGTTTAGGGTTTAGGGTTCGGGTTGGGGTTGGGGTTAGGGTTAGTGTTAGGGTTAGGGTAGGGTTAGGGTTAGGGTTAGGGTTA
>NW_020693512.1:0-8798 GCF_002925995.2 Terrapene triunguis
GTAAGTCCATTTGCTTTACTGAGCCTAATGCAGAAGTTGTGAATTCACATAAGAGAAGAGCTGCAGGAAAAAAACAAAACCAGCAAAGGGGGTGTCCTGCTTACAAGTAAAGACAATGGATTTGGGAGGTGTAACTGGGGGTACTGAGGTAAACCCAGGATCCTGCACTGAGGAGACAAGCTGAGAGCATGGCTTGTTTCATGAAAAAGGGATTGCAGTCTACCTGGCTGAGAAACGCAGGTGAGCAATACTATAAGATATGACAGTAGCTAATTAAGTAAGTCTAGGTTCTAGAATGTGTACTATACGTTTATTTTACATGTAACCATTTGTTTTCAATATATCCATTTACTAGCACTTGAATCTCTCCTCTGTGTTAAATGAACTTGTGCTTGTTTTCATTATAAACATCGGTAAGGGCTGTGTGTTGAGCGGAGCGGTGATCCGAGGGGAAACTGGTAAGCTGGGGTGTTCTGCTTCTTTGGGAGCAGTGGATCTGTGAATTCGCTGAGTGTCCAGTGGACCAGGGTCTGGACACTCCAAGGAGATACTCCGAGGGCTCAGGTGTTGGATAGTGCCAATTGCTAACCTGCAGAGGGACAGCGGAACCTGCATAAGCTGAGAGGGGAGTGCTTGTGTTGCCCACGGCTGGTGGGACTGGGGAGCTGACCCCCGACAGACACAGACAAGGCTTCTTCATTCTATGGGCAAGTGGTAGAGAGGTGCCTCACAACCCTGGGAAGCATCACAGATACCAAGGACGGGGGTGTGTCTTAAGCCCCCTCCCTTAGCCCAGTGGTTAAGGTACTCATCTGTGATGTGGAAAACTACTAGGTCATGTCCCTCCTCTACTTGAGGGGGAGAAGGGATTTAAACAGGGGTCTCCAAACACTCAGGAGAGTGCGCTAAACACTGGTTGATGGGGTAATCTGATGTAGCTCTCCCGTATTCTATCCTGGTGAAGCTGTTCCACTTTGGATAAATAATTAAGGTGTCATTAGAGTGGGGGACTGGCTCCTGGATCTCCCACATACTGGGAGAGTCTACCAACCACCAGCCTATAGTCATTCTCATGTGTGCATATGCCCTCTGGCCCAATGACTCTTTATTCATCCAAAGTGAAACAACTGCACCAGGAGACACTAAGGGACTCCCACATCAGAATATCCCTTAGCCCAGTGGTTAAAGCTCTCACCGGAGAGGTAGGAGACTTCTGTTCAAATCCCTGCTCTGAGCACACCTACCAAATCAGACTCTGCATGCAAGTTAGGTGGAGGAACGCTGATCTTCTCCCGATTTATGTGTTGCTTTGGGGCTGAGGCATCCGGGCGCAGAGAATGAGACAACAGGACATGTCCTCAGTGGCAAAAACATAGGTGCCTAGGGAACTTCTACTGCATAAACTTAAGTTCTGAGTGAGTGTAAGCACCTACAAGGGTTTGGCAGCAGCTGAGTGCAGGTTTTGTGAATCCCAGTGGGGTCTGATTCTGGGACTTGGGTGCCTAAAGTGACAGTCTGGCACCTAACGCTCTTTGTGAATCTAGCCCTTGGTTCTTATCTATATCTTTAGCTGCCTAAATACTTTTAAAAATTGGCTGTAAATGGAGTTCATACACAGGAACTTGGAAACTTCAGTAATAAAAATACAGGAGTTTTCCACCTAAGCTCTGTTCTGTGTAAGTAGCCAACCATTGGAGTAAATAATACAGCTACTGGTTGGATTTTTTTCCATTTGATAACGTTGATTCAATGAAATTGCAACATTTTGCAGAAATGTATTGATTTCATCAAAAATGTATATAGGAAATTATCTAAATGTTTTGTGTCAATAATATAACATGATATAATATAATAATTAATATATTATAGACATGTTTTAATATTACATTAGATTATATTATAAAAGTTGAAGTGATAAAGTCAAAATAAAACATTTCAATAAGATCAGAATTAAGTATTTCAGAAGATTTAATCTCACAAAAACAAAATCAAATTTCGAAATATTGGAATTTCCCGTTGGATGGGAATTCTGTTTTTAGATCAGCTCTTGGAGATGAGACTATGTTTAGCTGGAGACATATTCAAAAGCCCTAAGACATATTACATTTTACCTTTTTGCTTAGAATTTGTTGAAAAAAATGGGGGGGAAACCCCCCCATTTGTGAAACAATTCAAAATATCAAAGTATTTTTCATTCCAAAAATAAATTATTTTTATTTAGTTTTTGTTTTGTTTTCTTTGCTTTGTATTTTTTTCTGCAAAACATTTTTAAACAAATATGAAAAATCCAAATATTGATATTTTGCAATTTCCCCCCTTTTCTCTTCTTTTTTCTTTATCCTTTTCCCCCAGCCCCATTTTCACTTCTAAATGCAATACAGTGAATGGTATACAGGGATTTGCTTTTTTGTTTTGTTTTGTTTAATTTTCATTTCTCATTATTTTTTTCCTTGTGCCACTATGTATTTTTTCAAAAGCTGAGGAGTCACAGAGTGAAGAAAGAAAGAAAGAAAGAAAGAAAGAGAGAAAGAATAAAGCTGAACACAAAAATTCAAAATACCAGAATTTCAAAATATTCAGTTTCAACAAAAAGAAAAAAAAAGAAAAAGGTTTCTGGTTTTGAGAAAAGATTTTTTTTCTTAAAAAACAATGCAAATGAAATAATTTTAACAGCTCTAATGATATCTTATTTTATACCAAATCAAAGACATCTACACACTTTACATACCAGTGAGTGCCTTTTCCAAGGCTTTCTTCACCTCTTTGTTTCTTAGAGAGTAAATGAAAGGGTTTAACAGTGGTGTTACAATTGTGTTTAAGGTGTTGACTATTTTGTTTAGATCCAGGGTGTTCTGTACAGAAGGCTTGACATACAGGAAAATGGTGGAGCCATACCAGATAATCACAACAGCCAGATGAGCAGAGCAAGTGGAAAAGGCCTTTTGCCGTCCTTGTGCAGATGGAATTCTCAGTATTGTGGAAATGATATAAATGTAGGAGATCAGAGTTACTATACAGGTGCCCAGGAGGACAATGAAGGAGGTGATGAAAGCCACCAGCTGAAGGAGATGTGTGTCTGTGCAGGAGAGAACTATCCAAGAATCTAGGTCACAATAGAAATGATTGATGACATTAGGGCCACAAAAGGACAACCTGGTTATGAGATACGCCGGCACACAAATAGCTAGGAAACCACATACCCAAGAGCAGAGGGCCAGCCAAGCAGACAAGGTGCTGTCCATGATGAAACTATAGCGCAATGGGTAGCAAATGGCCAGATAGCGGTCATAGGCCATGACGGATAAGAGGAAACATTCCGTGCAGCCAAAGGATAGAATGAAGTACATCTGTGTGATGCAGCCAGTAAAGGAAATTGTTCTGCTTGTCCCCAGGATGACTGCAAGTGTCTTGGGAATGCAGGCTGTGGTGTACCATATCTCCAGGAAAGAGAGGTTGCAGAGGAAGAAATACATGGGAGTTTGCAGGTGGCAGCATGTTCTCACTAGGATTATGATGGCCATGTTTCCCATGACTGTCAGGATGTACATCATGGAAAACAGCACAAAGAGGAAGGTCTGCAAATATTGACTACTGGGGAAGCCCAAGAGGATGAACTCGTGCGCTCTGGTTTGGTTTGCCATCTGTGTTCAAGGCACATGTTCCATCTGTTACAAAGCAAGAGATTGTTATAGAGGCAGTTAAATATATTAGATATTGCTGACCCTTGAAGGTTTGAGTTCACCATCGCAGTCTGTCAGGATACCTAATACCGATCACCGCCTCTTTGTGTGGTGACCAGACTAGGCTATGCTAACTGTGAGGAGAGGCAAGTTTCTTCACTTAATGGGCCCACACTTGTCCCTTAGGCACCTTTGAACTGTATTCTGTCAATAGATATTCAAACAGTCATTCTCTGTATTCGTATGCCTTAGGTCCTTTGTGGGTGAGCTTCTCATTTACTGTTTTCAGGATCTGTTTTCATCTAACACAACTTTTTGATCAATTCCCTTTTTCACCAATTATATCTCCTTTCAGTTTTTGTCCCTTGATACTCTCTTTCTGGTGCATCTGTAGATATTATTTCCCTCTACTTCCCTTCTCTAATAGTGTCAGCTCACATACCCAGGTCTACTTTTTTCGGCTTCTCCTGACCTGAAACCCTTCCTATTTTCCTTCTTTCCTCCTTCCCACTTCCCAATCCCCGACTTTTATTCTCCTGTTGTTCTCTTATTTTATCACCTCACCTCCTACCCCAAGTTCCATTTCATCCGCTAGCTCAGAATCTAGATTCTTCTCCTCTCATAGCTTGTTTCCATCTGCCCCTTTGGGCAGATTCTGAGCCCCTTCCCAGCTCAAGCTGCCCTCTCACTGGCCATCTCTCTCCCCAGGGCAGCATTTTCTGCAGCTGCTTGTGTCAGGGTGAGGGTTACTACACTTACCTAAGATAAATCTGTGTGACCTTATTTACTTGCCTCAGTGAATTACTACTGCAGTGAGTTTCATGTGTTAAAGATACAATTTAGTCCCTTCTCACTCACCTTGGTGTAAATCGAGAGTAATTCTACTATAGTAAATGGGGCTCATTCTCCACTCACTCACACCAGTGCAAATTAGGAGTATGCCCACTGAAGAAAAGGGAGAAGATTCTCCACGTACACACCACAGTATAAAGCAAGAGTAACTCCATGGGCATCAATGGGGCAATTTCTCCTGTCACTTAGCCTGATGTAAATCAGAAGTTACTTCACTTAAGTGAGTGGATTTACACCACTGTCAGACTGGTATGGAAGGAGCATCAGGCCCAATATGTCCTTATATTTATGCCAGGGTTTACAACATAGGTAAAAAACAAAACAAAACCAAAAACAGCACGGTGAGATATACTTACTTTGTGTATATCAGTTTAATGATCCCTCACTCCTGAAGGATAGGATTATAATTCAAAATGATTTTGACAAACTGGAAAAATGGTCTGAAGTAAATAGGATGAAATTCAATAAAGACAAATGCAACATACTCCACTTAGGAAGGAACAATCAGTTGCACACATACAAAATGTCTTATAAATTGAATATTTGAACATTTCATAACCAAAAGATTCTGGAAAACTGTATCTATTTCTATATTGGTTAGACCCTCATCCCCTTCAGAAGCTCAGCGTCTGCCAGTAGGTATTGCCTTTGGCTGACAAATTTATGGCAAGTGAAAAGGTTTGAGGAGGAAGCTCATTTTATATTCCTCCCCAGCCCCCATGGATTTGATCTCAGCAAAATTTTACAGACTTCCTGATAATGTGCTAAGCCATGGCTGGATTTAGACACAGGCAGTATTGTGCCTCGGGACCAAGCTTCTGGATTCATGTTATTACATCAAAATCTCACCTTTCATTGGGGGATGGGAGGTGGTTGTAACTCTTGTGGTTGTAAGAGAAAGCTGGAAAATGTGACCTGAGTGTAAGCAATGCAGGGCTATATCCACAAAGGGAGCTTAGGCTCAGCATTGCAGCACCTAACTTTAGGTGCACTGCTGCACTTTGGAATTAGGCACCCAGGGTAACCATATATAATGCATGGGGAGAGTTAGGCACCTAAGAATGGGATTCATAGAAGCTAGAATGTGGCACGAAGAGATGCCTCAGCTAACCAAAAGACAATGACAAGGAAATGAGTGCAGCCTAGATTCTGCCCTTCAAAGGGGATTAGGTGCCTAAATCCAGGTCAGAGGGAGGCACCTATCTCTGCTTGATATTCTCAGCTGGAAAGCCTCTAGTGGAGACAGGTGCTTACACCAGGTAGGAGGAGGTAGCACGCTGCCCTCCAATATTTAATAGCTCAGTGGTTACAGCACTCGTATGCATATGGAAGACCCTAGTTTAAATCCCTACTCCACCTGTCCAGAGCAAGGACCTGAACCCCACTCCCATGTGAGTGCCCTAACCACTGGGATTTAGGGCCTCTCTCCTGTTGCAGCTGTTCTACTTTTTATAAAATATTTAAATTTCAGTGGGCCAGAGAGAGAGAGAGAGAGAGAATGACTCTATAGCCTAGTGATTTGCATACTCACCTGGGAGCTTCAGGTTCAGTCCCTGCTCCAATGAACCTCATCCTTGCAGATAATCTTGGTCAGACCAGTTTCTCTGCGTTTCATTTTCCTGAGATGCTTCCACTTCAATGGGCGTTATTAAGGTTAATGACCCTCCGTTTTCCCTGTTCTGGTAAATATGTGACACAACCCTGACAGTAGATTGCTAACTCCACATACACTTATGCATTCAATGATACAGCAATTTCACAGGATCAACAAGAATTCATAAATTGTAAATAGACAGATTCCCCAGTCGTCATCCCCAAAGAGTTATTTCCCTGGGTCTCACTGATAACATAGAGAACATGTTATAAAGGTTGATCCTTAGGCTTTATTCCATCATTTTGTGCAGTGTGTTACTAGCGTACTTTTAAATAATGCACTCTCCACAACACAAGGGAAAAACAAACAAAAATATAAACTTTATTTAACCATTTAAGAGTAAGAATGGGCCATATAGAAATATACAGAAGTAGAAAAGGAGAATCAAAATAGACTTGGAAGAATAACAAGGGAAATTAAGAAACAATGTGCCAAGAATTACAAATATGAGATATTTAAAGCTACCTAAGAGACTTTGGGCCAGATTTTTAAAGGTATTTAGGTTCCTAGGGGGATTTTCAAAACCATCTAGTCACCTAACACTCATGGGTGTAGGCAACCAGATGCTTTTGAAAATCCCATTAGGCATCCAAATGCCTTTAAAAATCTGGTCTTTTGGGTTCCAAATCTTCTAGGTGGCTTTTATAAGATCAGTCAAAGTGTCAAATGAAAAAAAAATGTGTTCAGCAGTAAATAATGTTCATGTCCAGTCATGCTTTATAATAAGGGTACTGTAATAAGTTTAGTTACATTGTAATTACCACATGCTTATCTTTTCAATATGTATTTTCCAGAAAATCATATACACTGAAGGACAACTACATAACAGATTTAATTATGAATGCACTTGGCTGTTCTTCATATTTTCAAGGGCATATCTTCAGTTGGTGTGAGCTAGCATAGCTCCATTGGATTTACACCAGCTGAGGATCCAGCTCAAGTGTCCTAACCAAATTGATGCTGGCTAAAATTGTTAATGGAATCTGGGTGCCAAACTCCTGCAGGCTGCCCTGAAAATCCCAGCCTCTGCGATTGTTCTCAGTTATGCAGCAAACTTCCTGATTATATGGTTCAGTGTTACTCACAGATATTGAAAAAACATAAGCACACTGTAATTACAGGACCATTGCACTGTAACTACACTGTAACTGCAGTACTCTTACTTTAAAGTGTAATGTATATCCCTGTTTTGTATTTATATAGGGCTCATGTTGAAGTAGATTTTTGTACACCCGCTCTGTTCCTGCAAGACACTAGGGCAAATTCTCCGAAGTCAAGGGAGTTACGCCAGATGTGAATTTGGTCCAATGTTCCTATGTAACATCAGTACGCAAGCTTGTATCCCAACTTGATAATCACTCCATAGGAAGGATAAATAAGTCTTTAATTTAAACAATCAGATCCTCAAACCAAGAACATGGGATTTATATTGCACATTAGACAAAAAGCCACAATAAAAATCATATCCTATGAGGTGATCAGGTCCCTCATCCACATTCATTGTTGTGTTTCTATGTCTTGCTATCACTGTACATTGAGTGTAGTACCTTGTGAAATCAGTAACTTGAATCATTCTTTTATCCTTGTGAACTATCAAATGATATATCCTGAATTGTTTCAGGTCCTCCGATGGTCCAGTGAAGCACAATCTAGAAATTCCATTTAAAACATCCATATTTGCCAAGAGAAACCAAAGTTACCAGTAAAATTTTATTCCAGTATCAGGGAAAATGAAGGTGTATCAACTGTATGGAGATCACAGTTAACAAAAATTATCTCTTTCTGTGTCCCCATACATATCTATCTATCTAATCTACTTTATTGTGCTATCTAGGTATTCCAACAATAAATAAATCCAGACGGATAAAGTGCATAGTGTCTCATAGAAGTAGAATTCACAGAATAAACTAAATTGGTTGAGAACGATTTGTGGACATAATCTTCCTTGTACGTATCACGTTCACAACCTTTAACATTTTGAAAACAGCCTGCACCAGGCCCAGACAAAGTGATAGATATCCACAAAAGCAGCACATTTTGGAGTCACTTCACTATTCTAACACCTGTGAGTGCATGGAAATGTTAGAATTTACACTCACAAAACCCAATGGGCTCAAGATTCAATGGAAACATGGACACTGATTATGTGAATCAGTGAGTGACCACTTACAATGATCTTTATGTGAATATTAGGTAAATCAGATTGCACAAAATCTTAACCGGTTCCATGTTATTTTGTGAAGTGATATTAATTGTACATAGCACATCCATATATTTTAAGTACATCTTGTAGCCCGAATGCTAATCTACTGTAAATTGGCAGTTGAAGGTCTGGCCCTATACATCAGACAAGCCTCAAAGGGTTTGAATGTTGGGTTAAGATAAAATTCTGGACAATGTGGGGTGAAATCCTGGCCCCACTGAAATTGAGTTCTGTAGTTGACTTAAGTGGGGCTAGGAGCTTATGATTTTTACAGTCTGTCTCACAATATTTGTTATATTTCTTAAAGTCTCAACTGCTTGAATCAACATATCAGCTTTCATATTTTCTTTTAAATAATCATAATCCCTCTTTCTTAGGTAGTTCTTTTCATCCATAGATCACAAAAAAA
>NW_020693513.1:0-1629 GCF_002925995.2 Terrapene triunguis
AGCTCCATTTTATTGTTCCTAACTCTGGTGGCCATAGATTTCTCCTTGTGTCCTTCCCTTATCAATTTTCTGCAATTCCTAGCTTCTAATTTATATTCATTGCTATCTATTTCCCCTTTCTTCCATTTTTTGTATAGCTGCTTTCACGTCCCCTATAAACCACAACTGACCTGAATTGTCAGTGCAGATGCTAAAAGAAGGGCTGTGTGATTCCTGACCCATAGAGGGAAAAATCTACCCAAAATGTTGCACAGGCCCAAAAGGAGGGCTGTGGGAACCCTGAATTGAGGGGAACAAGAGCTGGACGTGAGGGCTTAAGGAATGTTGACATGCTGTAAGAGACGTAATAAATGAGGCCTTAATAAAAGGGAAATTTTAGTTTAATATATTTTTGGCTGGGAATAGGTGTACAAGAGCCAAGAGGGAACTAAGGGCAGTGCACCATAGGGCCATGTCATGCCACAAGAGGGCGCCCTGGTATGGCTCCCTGTGGCACCTGCACTAATGCAAAACTTTACATATAACCTCAGCTACATAGGTGCACTGGCTCTATGTGTCTGATCTGTTACGTGTTCATGGGGAATACATGAGGTCAAATTTAAGGTTTTGTGTTATAACGAGAGAGGAAGAGGCTTGTCCTTGAAGATCTCGGAGGAGCAGAGATAGCTGCCTTGCTCAGCAGACAGCTTCTCCTGCCTGTAAACCTGCTAGGGTTTGCTGGCAAGGAGAGAAAATCTGATGAGACTAAAGAGGCTTGTCAGCCCAGCACAGCTGGCAGGAATAAGAAGCTGCTTCTGCAAACTAAAGGAAATATCTGGGGGACATTTTGGAGAGAGGAACTTATGGAAGACAATGGATATGGGAGCAAGATGGCCCCCACCACGCTGATCTGTGTGGAGAATATGTGGGGAATGAGGTTATTGGAAGGGTGGGTGAGACAACACATAAGACAGAATGATGGACATGGGGAATAGTAGCAATATGGAAGATCTAGGGGGGGACAGGTATATCTCCCCACTACTGCCGCTCAGTAATGGCCCTCTCTTATACTTCCATGCTGTCTCTCTCGGGTCATGCTTCATTTCAATACTCATGAGCCTTCTGTGGCTCATCAGACTATCACTTTCCAGCCTGGGAACCATCCAGGGTGGTTCACCAGCCAGGAAAGTTGTTTGAGGAAAAGGGTGGAGAGCTTCACTCTTCAGACAACCTTGAGGGGCAACCCTACACACCCTGCTCCCGCCAAAAAGGACCAGCATTTGAGGGGAGAGGAGGGAACTGTAACATATTCCTGTAGGTCATTAGCAATTGGAATTTCTGCGCTGGCTAACTCTTGACATAGGACCTGCAATTTTGATGAACTAAGGAACAGCCTTAAAAACATTAAATATATAAATGTGTCACCTGCATGCAGAGTGGGGGCAGTTTGGGTTTTCTTAGGGCTGTGATCAAATACTGCTTCCCATTTTTAATTTTTTAGAAAAAGCAAATAGGCTGAGTGAGTTTAAGGTCCCATCAAAGGCAAATACTTGACAACTTTGACTCTGGTGCCATTTGCTGTGAGCTCAGCTTTCTGAGATACTCCATTGTGATAACAGCACTGGTCCATTTCTCAGAGTCATACCTCTT
>NW_020693514.1:0-11558 GCF_002925995.2 Terrapene triunguis
CTGATGTTTTTATAACCCAAAGGCTACTGCAAAAGAATAGCCAACCTGAAAATGAATCTGACTACAACCGGAAGTAAAACTGACCATGAGTTAAGTACCATCGGCTTACGCACAACAAGTGGAAGAAGCAGCTTTAGGTATGGAAAGTAAATTAGATTTTAACCAGCTTTGTTTTTTAAGACCCCAGAGTGTTCATAATTACGCAGATAAGAATTTGTTTTACTAATATGATTAAACAGTACTCAGGACTCTATAATGCTTTTAATCTGTAGCGCTCAAAGCATTGTAAAATAGGTTTATAAATGGCATTATCTCCATTGTATGGATGGGGAAACGGGGACACAGAGTGGGGAGGTGACTTGTTTAAGGTCCCACAGTGAGTCAGAAAAAGAGGAATAGCATTTAAATTTCCAAAATCATAATCTGGGCTCTTCTTCTCCAGACCACATTACCGCTCTCCGATTATTACTGTCTGTGTCCCTTTAACCAAATTTATTTATTACTCAGAAAGAGATTTGCTTCAGTTTGGAGAGAGAAGTTTAGCTGAAGAGCTGGGCGGAAATGTTTTCCCACAAAAAGTTCTTAATTGAAATAGGGCCTTTCAAAAAGAAACAAAGAAACCTTTTGCAAACAAAAAATTGGCCTTTATCCAAAGTTTCCATTTATCGTGGTATTTGAATTGACAGTTCTAGCAACACTATTGTCACAACAACTTTTGTGATCATTACTGACATTTCCTTGTTTAGCAAAAACAGTCTGTGGCAAACAAACAAAAAAAAGTCAATATTGATTAAAATATTGCAACATAAATAACTTTGGCACTTTTTGTTATTCCATTTTTTGACCGGCCTTGTACAACAGAGGGAGGTGGAGATCAGGACTGGGATGCTAGTGGAACCAGGTCTCTCACTCCTAAAGAAGAACTTCCTAAAGCTTCTTTAAAAAATTACTTTGAGGGCTGGGTTCCCATTGTCTCCCCCCCTTTCCCTCCCCCACTTCAGAAATCCCGCCAGAGACCCTTAATATCCCACAAAGAACATGCTGAATCAAAGCGTTGTGTACTGTGAAAAATTAACACACCATCAAACTGCTCATAGTCTGCTTGTATAAGGGTTTTGTATTTGCGTCCATTACTGCAGCATCAGGGTGCCTGATCGGATTGGCAACTCCAGTGACACAGTCCTGGGTTAGAGAGAAACAACTGACTAAAGATTAGTCAGTTTCCAATCATCATCTTGTTCCCTACACACACACTCAGTTGCTTGAGAAAAATAAAGTGATGCAACAATTCTAATCAGTTTGTAAAAGGAAAATGATCAGTTTCTGCTTATGTGTGGGAGACAGAGAGAGAGGGAGAAGCTGCCAATCCACTGTGTTTTTGGAATTGCAGGGAATTAATTACATTCTCCTCCCTGAAAATCCCCGTTTCACTTTATTTAAAACGTCATGAAAACACCTGTCTTTGTATTAAAAAAGAAAATGTGAACACAGCAATGTAGCCCAGAGTCAACAGTGTCCTTGAAACCAGGCTTTCCTTTCTGTATTTCACTTTAACCTGACTGGGTGATGTCCTACCCACATGGAAGTCACTGGGAGTTTTCATGTAAACAGGGCCAGAATTTCACCCTCCATCTCTTTCCCTGCTGTGAAGGATAAACAATGAGGACCAAGTTCTCCCAATCACTTTTTCTATGTCTGCAGCTGCTAGTGCGAATTCAGAACCTTTCTAGATTTTTGTCAATGAAATATGTTAAAAGTTCCGTATGGAAAAGTTCTGTCAAATGTACCAGTGAGGAACCTCTTAGGCTGCTACAGAAATGTAGTTAGATTCTCAATAAACTGCTCTCCGGATTTACAGAATAGAGAATGGTCTTTGGAACCATCTGATTGCATTTCACAGCAGGGAGAGAGTTATTAAATTCTCTAGGACAGTTTAAAAAAGATCTCTAGACAGGCCTTAGTATTCTATGACATTCTCTAGGCTTTTCCCTATCAGGATTAAAGCAGGGCACCTTAACTTGTAATCTAGGTATTTGTAACATTACAATCAGTGTATTTTCTACAGGCCTGATCCACAAAGGTATTTAGGATCCTAACGTCCATTGAGTTGGACCTGGGTTATTAAATATCTCTAATGTGCCATGCCCAGCTATGGTACTATATAACAAGCAAAGGACCCCGATAAAACTACAGCTCCCATGATTCACCTCACCTGTCCATCTTGTACTGAGAAAAATCCCTCCATGTGAGGTCTGAGAACAGGCTGATGACAGTGTAGAAAACGCTGGCTGGGCAGAAACATGATTTGCTCCACTCCCCGGGGAGGAAGGGGTTTGCGCGGTCGGAGCGGTGTTGCAATACAGGAACCTGATGAATTGTTCACCTACTTGGTGTTGTAATGGCTGCGGATTTCCTCTGCGCTATTGCAGGCAGTGCAGTAATGGTCCGGAAACACCCCTTTGTGCACCAAGGCTAAAGGGACGAGATCCTCAGAGCTATTTAGGTGTCTCGTTCCCAATGATTCCAAGGAGAGTTAGGTGCCTAAATACCTCTGAGGCGCTAGGGCAGGGTCACTTCTTAGCAAGATGAGGCTTTTGACATAAGTGGCTGCATTGGGGCCTGCTCTTTAATCTCTGCCTAATCATCTAACGGAGATTGGTTGGTCATGATCCAGAAGCACCTCCACAGGGAGAAGATTTCTTATGATAGAGGCCCTTTAATCTAGCAGGCAAAGGTGTAAGATCCATTGGCTGGCTGCTGAAGGAAGGGACAATCATAGTATTAAAGACAAATTCAAGCTGGAAATGAGGTGGAAATGTTTAGCATTGAGGAGAACCGGCCATGGGGTCATGGTAGATGGTCCATAACACGGAATCTTTAAATCAAGAGTGGATGGCTCGCTCCAGCGGTACCATAAACTGTTGGGCCGGATGTAGGAATCACAGGGTGAAATGCTCCGGCCTCTCAGGCAGGAAGTCAGATTAGATTATTTTTTACGTCTCTTAATCTAATCTGTCTAAAGTACTTCCTCAACAGCCAGTATTGTGATATCCAGGATCTATCTACACTGGAAAGATGGGCCTCTCCCATCTAGGAGATCCCGTGCGTCGCCCCTCCCTCCCCCCCAATAAGCACCCAGAACTTTGGCTCCTCCTCCAACCCCTCTTGGCTCTTGCAAAAGTAATTTGGATGTCTTGAGAGAAAAATCTCTCGCTGGAGATTTCTGTGGAGGAATTACTAATCCACACGGGCTAGTTTAAAGGTGCCATGCTGTCAGTGGATGCTGCAAGGGGTCCTCAGTAGCCAATCGGGGCTGGAGAGGGAGATGGTATTTAGTCAGTAAGCTCTTTGGAGGCAGGACTCTTATAATAGTAAATCTGGGGCACGGGCAGTGGTGGTGAAATGAGGCTCCCTATCAATCGTAGCAGGACAACATGGCAATAGCACTTCGCTCCAGTATAGCACTTTTATCAGTAGGTCTCCAACTGCTTTCCAACACTAGTCAGGATCATTAGGCTCACTTTACAGATGGGGAAACTGAGGCACGGAGAAGTGAAGTGACTTGCCCAAGGTCACTCAGCAGGGCAATGGCAGAGCTGAGGATAGAACCCGGGTCTTCTGAGTCCAGTCCAGCGCGCTGTCCAATTTTCAAAGTGCAGCAAAGTTTAACGAATGCCTCAGGAGCCCAAGTAGGCTGAAAAACAGCCCCGACCATCTCTCTGAAGCACCGCGCCGCCTTTCAGATGAGACGTATACCCGAGATTGTGATCGCGTGCAATGATTTAAAGATCCCCTGGCGTTCTTTCCAACGTCCTTGAGCACAGACAGCACAGCACGCCCCAGAGGCAGCTGCATTTCAGCAGCGAAGGACGTAGACACCGTTTGCAACCAGAAGTGCCCAGGACCGCATAATCTGCAGGTAGCCTGGTTTGAAGTGTTGTGGCCCATGACAGCCGGCAGGTGGCAGTGACACACCACTAACCTAAATTAATCCTCACCTCCCCAGAGAGAATTCACATTGGCCAATGCTCCCAGGGTCTCAAACACGAACTTAACCATGCGCCCACACACACACTGTAGTGCTCTGGCTGGGCAATACCATTTCCTTAACAAAGGGGTGAAAGGGAAGGATGGTATTTGCCATTAAATAGAGGAACAAAAAAGGGAAGGTCAATTTTTTCACCCACTGTGTCATGGTCCCTTAAGTTTCTCAACCTCGGGGCAATAGTTAGGCCAGAGCAGGTGCAGTATTGTTTCCATTTGCTGATTGGATAGAGGAAAGGGGCAAACGGATGTTTGAAAATTCACTGCCACTGCAGACAAGCGGCAGTGAAACACACCCACACACGGGCACCGGAAGTATCATCTCGTGCTTCCTGACATAGGTCGCAAAGGCCCAGAGCCTCAAAACCTTCACTTCATGGCTGTTTGAGAACCTTTGAGGCTCTGGTCCAAAGTCAAACGCAGAAGGGTTGGGTATAGAACCCAGGAGTCCTGAGGCCCACTCCCCTATGCGCATCATTCGCTCATAGGGCCCTCCCAGTGGGAGAAGTAGAACCCAGGAGTCCTGATTCCCTATGCCTGAAAAATGACGCCAGTGGGGCTGAAGAAAAGCTATTAAAACATTTGATCACTTATCCCCAAAAGCACAGGACTGGCCAGATTTGCAGATTCCCAGTCACTTACCTGCAAAACCACCAAGGCCCAGTGTGAGCTGCACGTAACAAGAGTGCAAGCTGATTTTACAAAATCTGTAATGGGGCTGGGGTCATTGGAGCTTTCACAGCAGCAGTATCAAATTATACGACAGGGGATGGAGGAGACAATCGGTGCGTGTCTGATCTGCCACTTTAAAAGAAAAAAAACATCTAAAACGGACTAAACTGCAGAGATAGCCAACTGATAAGGGTGGAAGGGGAGTCATCTGGCATTAAACTCATAAACACATGGCTCTAATGTTCTTCCCACACACCCCATCACAGCAGAGTCATTCGAGGTCTCAATTAAATATTTATTACAAAGAATCAAGCAAATGGGATAACGTTACCCCCTCCCCGAATGAACAATAATAAATAAATAAAATACGCTTTTAAAATAGTTTGTTAGATGACATAAATACAGGACGGTTCGTTGCTTTCAAGTGGCTTTGCTCACATTCGGGCTGTGCGCATTTCATAGACACCTTCTCCCCGCCACCCTCTACTGGGTTCCATAGTGTATCATAGGCCCCATACTGCCAAAGGAGATTCTCCTGTAGTTCAAATGGTAGAGGCCTGTGTGCTGAGTCCTAGGCCTGCTACCACCATGAAGCTATGAGCAGTAGCACAGAGAGCCATGAAGTGCAGTATCTACAATACACTGATGTGGCTAGAGCTTGCGGATTTCATAGCGCTTAGTGGAGGTTCATGTGTTATCCCCCCGTTTACAGAAAGGGGAAACTGAGGCACAGAAAAGGAGTGTGGCCTGACAAAATGGCAGAGCTAGGTGTGGACCTGAGGCACCCCAGGTCCCTGTTCTAACCACTAGGCGGCACTGCGGGAATCACAGACAGCTGCCAATCAACCTCAAGAGGCCACCGAAACCCGGACGGTGCTGCACAATCAGGGTTTATAGTGAATGCCAGATGTGGGACTGGTCAGCCCATGGGTCTGGTCTAAGGCAGGGCTCCCCTGGTGAAGCTTCCAGTGATACCCCAATGGGGGGGGGTTGCCCCCACCCCCTACGGACTCTAAGAGCAAAGCTTAACATTCCCTTCAGGCGGAGCAGGGGTGGGCTGGATCCACAGCCGCCGGGCAGGGCAGGGAGGCTGGCACAGGCCCCTCCAGGCGCACACGTGATGTGGGGGGTGTCCGATGGGCAGAGCGCCAGGGAACTCACATCCAAGAGGCGCTATGCAGAGCCAGGTCCTGCCCATGTCCCAGCTGGTGCGTGGCAGTGGGGAGGACAGACACGTGCTTACATACACACACACGGACGCACCATGGCCGGACAAGACAGGACTGGACACACATCAGACAGCCACAGGGACGCAAGACACGGCACGGGACAGGGAAGGGGCGCTGGGCAGCCATGACATTTCATGTCAGCCCAGGTTTTGGCACCAGGTGGGGAGGGGGGGGGGGGGGGGCGGCAGTCCCCAGAAAGTCAGAGATCTGGGCTGGATCCATCCAGATCCCTTTCACCCCACCCTCCTCCCAGCTTCCACCATCCCAGGCAGCATGTGGGGAACAGAGCCCCAGTGGGGAGGGCAGGGAAGGGCCTGGGCCTTTGGGTAGGAGCCTGCTGGGGAGCTGCAGGCTCCGTCCGGGATAAAAATACCCCAGAAGTGAAGGGTCCCAACAGGCAGGACCATGAGCCCTGGTTCCCACCCCAGAAGTGGGCGCAAGAGAACAGGGCAGGCCAGAGCTGAGTCTCAAGAAGCTGTTAACACCTCCCCTCTCAAGCCAGCTGGGAGATACCGCCCCCGCCAGCCCTTCCCCGCCTTGGGGAGTGGGGGACATTACAGCCAGGGGCGCTTTGCCCTCAGAAATTAGGGTGTCAACCTGCCCCTCCTGGCCCACTTCAGGCTTAGGGCGCTCCGCCCAGGCTACCACACAGCACTCACATGCGGGGAATGCCGCACGGCTCAGCAGGCAGGGTGGACGCGTTCAACACAGCCACCCCATGTCGGGTCCCTTACGGGGCACACTCATGGCAGGCCCCAGTGCACACCCCACATGCATGCATCGCCCCCTCTGCTCTGTCTTGGCAGGCGAAATTGAGCTGGGGGAGCTGCCGGCTGGGCCTGGACGGGGCCGTGTGGTCAAAGGGCTGGGTTGTTGTAGGCACTGGACCGCAGAGGAGATTCCTTGGCGCTGGGCAGGGACCCCGGGAGCTGGGTTCTCTCCACCGATCGGAGGCGCCGGCCGTCCCACTCCCCTGGCGGCTGGGTCATTGAGAGCACCATGGAAATACAACGGGATGGGGAGCGTGAGCGGGAATCAGAACAGGGCCGGGAGTGAGGAGGAGGTGGCTGCTTCGAGGCAGCCCCAGGACTGATCGGTTACATACCAGGGTTGAGCATGCTTTCCTCCCCGGGGGTGCCCTGCCTCAGGGCATGGTGCCCCATGCCACACATCTGCATGTGAGGGGGGCAGGCAGGAGGGAGCAAGCTGGGTCCCAGTTTGGTCAGCTTTGGGGGCGGGGAAAGCCCAAGAAACACTGGGCTGCCCCTCCCCCCCAGTCCCCTGAGGGGTTTAAGGTGGGAGTGAATCTTCACTATCTTATGGGAGATGAGAAGGGCCCCTCTGGGGGCTGAGTGGGGAGCACCACTGGCAGAGGGGCCCCCCGGCACTGCTGGCAAGAGATCCCCATGGAGGAGGGGGGAGCATCATACAATCTCAGGCCAACCCTGCTAGGGGGCATGAAACAAACCAGCCTCACAGGGGGGCGCTATACTCAGAGGAGAGAGATCCCCCATCGGATACACTGAACCCCCCCCAGTAGATAACGCCCCATCCCAGGGGCCCCTAGCTGACCAAAGCCCCACCCCCTGGGACCCCTAGCAGCCAGGTGCCCCATCCCCTAGCGGATGTAAACGTCCCGCCCCCAGCCCTCCAGGTCATTCTTGTTCCGGCTCATGGCCTCCTCCTCATTGGGGCAGTAGCGGTCACGCCCTTTGCTCCGGCCCCGCAGCTGCCGGTTGTGGTTCTGGTGGTCGGGCTCGGCCTCGTCCCAGGAGCCCTGGCGCTGGTGGAGGTGGTGGCGGCCCAGGCCCCGGGGGTAGGCGCCGGGGGTGCCGCCGCGGGGCTCGGGCTCCTCGTAGGGGTCCGTCTCCATGTCCATGCAGGAGTCGCCCGGCTCGGTGTAGGCAGAGTCACGGCTGCCCTGGGTCTCCGAGTCGAAGGTGTCCTGGCGGGACAGGCCGCGGTTGGCCAGGCGAGCGTGCTGCTGGCCTGGCCGCCCCTGGCCGCGGTTGACCAGCTCCCCCGGGTAGTCGTGCAGGCTGGCGCGCTCCCCCTCACGCGTCTGCTCCCCATGCACTAGGTAGGGTCCCTGGTTAGGAGAAGCAGCGACAAACCATGCGAACGGGAGAAGACAAGGCAGAGTTAGTCTGGCCATCAGGGGGCGACAATGGCAGCTCAGTACCGGTTAATACACACGTCTATCCTCAAGACAGCGAGAGCAGCCTCTGGCCTGCTGATCCCAGGTCCCCAATCCCAGTCTGGGCCACAAGGGAGATGAAACTATGGGGTCTCAGCCCAGCCCCTGGGGAGGTTATACCTGTAATGCTGAGTGTGTGGGATGGTTTGCAAAGGTGGGGTTCAGGGCTGGGATGCAAGGGCTGAGGGTCAGGACTGAGAGGCAACTGCAGAGCTGTGGGTGAGGGAGGCCCTGGACTGGAATAGTGGGGGTGGGGGGTTGTGGGCGGGACTGAGGGGTGCTGGTGGGGCAGGAATATGGGGCACCGGCAGGGGGGAGTGTGGGGAGCCCTGGACTGGCATAGTGGGGGGCTGTGGGATTGAGCGGCGCCGGTGGAGTGTGAATGAAAGAAGCATGCCCGGCTCCCGCCTGCCCAAATGAGGAGGAGGCCATGAGCCACAGCTCTTCAGCTTTCCAACGAGCATTACAAACGACAGACACCACGACACAACCATGCCCTGACCTCCCCCACTCTGACCAGGGCGGGGCACGACTGGGGGCAGTTCCCAGGCAGCTGGAGAATCTCCACTTGCACTTATGGGGTGGTGCCCACGGGGAACCAGCCACTCACTAAGGCAGCAGGCGGGAGCAGACAGAGGAGCCAGACAGGCCGGATCCCGAGGGGCGGGCACAGACATGGTGTGTCGGGGTGCCCTTAACAGAGGCCTGTGAGCTCAGTGCTCTCGGAGACCAGGGGCAGCAGCCTGCAGGCAGGAGTTGGGATGCCTCGGGGGTGGGGGACTTCAGGGGACAGCACGAGGAGAGGAGATGGGAGAAGGAGCCCAGCTTCCTAGCCAGGGTGAGGAAATTGTCAGACGCTTCCTCGCTAATGGCTCCCACCTACACTAGCGGGGAGGGCGTTGCAACAAGCCGTTGGCCGAGGGGACGCCTGGCACCGCACGACAGCCATGCCGGGGTTTCTGGCTCAGCTCTGGCTGCGCTGGTGCTGCCCTCTGATGTGGACAGGGAGTCACCCCCCTGCCCCAGCACTGCCCCGTCCTGCACTGCAGAGCCTCGTGTTCGGAAATCACCCAGCAGCCTTTGCTCCCCCTCCGGGAACGGTGCTTTGGGAATCCCAGAATGCACTGTGCCGAGGGCAGAGCCCAGCAGGGCCACGGGTCCCACGTTAGAGGGGTGACTGGAAGGAGCCCCGTGCAAACAGGATCCTGCGCTAGAGCCGGCTGACGGGGTCGACCTAGCTCTCCGGAGCAGGCAGCTTTTATGCAGAAGCCTGGGGGGCAGACGGGGTGGGGGAGGCCGATGGCAGCATGGCACTTCCTGGGCAAAGCCCGGCTCCCTGTGATGCAGCTACAGTGCTAGGGCACTGCATGGGGTGCAGATCCCTCCATGTTCCCCCCATGGACGTGATGCCCCCAGTTCCTGAGCCTTAGAACGATGCTGGGCGAGCAGAGGGAACCCCTCCATGTGCAGGGCACACGGGGCAGCGGGACAGGGGGGCAGCAGCAGAGGCGGGGGTCGGGGGGGATCAGCCGGGGTTTCCCATGAAGATTTCTTCCTCCACGTTCATTGAAGGCGCCACCTCCTCCTCCTCTTAAAGCTACAGCGCGTGCTCCTCCACCCTGGGCTGGGCGCTCAGCCCCTGCTCCAGGCTGCCCTTCCCGCCCCAGAAGCCCAGGTTGCGCTTGAGGGAGGTGAGCACCTGTACCTGGAGGTTGGAGACGGGGGCGGGGCTGGCGGCCAGGGCGGCGGTCGCCATGGTGCGGTTCAGGAGGGGATTGGGCGGGTTGCTGCTGGGCGGGTGCGTGGCCTTCCAATAGGCTTCCAGGTACTCAGCCAGGTGCTCGCAGGCATCTTCCAGTTGGTTCTCGTCCAGGATGATGTCAAACATTTCCTGCAATGAGAGAGGGACGTGAGGTGGCCCAGCTGGGGGTGTGGGGAGGGGCAGAGGGCGGGGCCTTGGCCAAGCTGGGAGAGTGGGGAGGGGCAGGGCAAAGAAGGGTACTTGGTCAAGCTAGCAGTGAGAGGCAGAGGGGACAGGTAGTGGGGGTATAAGCTGATCAGGGCCGGCTGTGGGACAGATATTCATTGGCGGGGGGGGGCAGGGACTTGGCCCAGGCTGCGAGTATGGGGCAAGTGGGGCGTGGCAGGTATTCTGCCAAGCCAGAGGTGTGGGGCAGCGGTGTGGCAAGCAGAGGATGTGGGGTGGGTACTCCCTGGCTGAGCCGGGGGCATGGGGCAGTTGTGTGGCAGGGAGAACGGAGGGGTAGGGGGTGGGACAGGCTGTGGGGCAGGTACTCACCGGAGGGCACTGTGCCAGCTTATCCGACGCCACCATCTGCACGTTCAGGTGCTTGGCCTGGGACTTCCCCCGGGACTTGACCAGCCTCTGGAGCACCTGCAGGGGGAAGGGGCAGGAGATGAGCGCAGGTGAAGGGATCAGGAGTTCCTGGGGCATCCCCCGCTCTCTGTTCCTCTCCAGTCCCGAGGGGAGGGGCTGGGCACGGGGGGGCTGACTCAGGGCGAATGAGGTATCATTGCTGCTCGGGCCAGGGTCTGAGCCCAGAGCTCAGACAGGAAAGCAACTCTGTCCCTTTAAGATGCTGGGTTCCCCAACCCCCAGCTCTGCTGATGCCCCTCAATCCCGACCCGCAGCCCGCTGCCAGCCCAGCCTTGGGCCTCTCTTAAGCAAACACTACTGTGTTGAACATGGAGAAATGTCCCTTAGAGGACAAGGCTGAGACCCTACAACTCATTGCACTTGTGATCTAACCCTCCCCCCGCCTTGCTCTCACCAGGGGACAAACCAAAACCCAGATCCCACGTGCCCGGACCCTGGGGACGTTTGAATCCGGGATGAGCGGCTTGAGCTTGTCTTCAATCCTGAGGTCTCGTATCGGGCCGGGTGTGGGACGGACCCCCGGGCGGCGGGAAAGCTGCCCAGGCTGACTACAGCCCCACACATGGAGCAGGGTCCCCACACACATCGGCCCCACACACAGAGCAGCTGATTGTAGCACCAGCCGCTCTGAGCACGGGGGCATCGGTGGGACAGCGATCTTGTTCTGCTCCCCCCAACCCATGGCGCCTGCTGGCGTGACCCTGCGGCCATGGGGCGGTAGAAAGGGATTACACGTCGGCCCCTGCCATGCCGTGGGGTCAGGCAGCGTGGCAGGGAGCTGTCTGGACTGGTCCCCAAGAGGTTTACGGTTACATACCCAGCCCACACCCATGGCCCCTGCAGAGCGCATACCCCAACCCTGCGCTCCGGGGGAAAGGTCCGTGGGGCATCCCCTCTCTCTGGTACCCACTGGGTTCCCAGCATGGGAGGATCTGGGCAGCAAGTCCCCAGGCTGCAACACAAAAGCAGGCCCACCCCCTGCAGGGTCCAACGCACCCACCTTGGGGGAGGTGATCTT
>NW_020693515.1:0-1781 GCF_002925995.2 Terrapene triunguis
TTACCCCAGCCACCGGCAGTGACCCCGGGCTGGCCCCTGCCCTCAGCTCAGGGGAGCAACTAAAGCAAAGTGGGGGGGGGGGGAAGGGGTGGTGCCCTGCCTGACAGGCCCTGGAGACTGGAAGGCTCTGCCCCCCCCCCCCAAAGTAAGAGCCCTCAGCCCCCTCCCCGTCTGGCCTGTGTCTTCACCTCACCTCAGGGGCGCCTGGGGTCCCCCAGCTCACGGGGCAGAGCCCCCCGCTGGCCCCACGGGCACTACGAACCAGCCGTGCAAGGGGGCAGGAGCAGACTGGTTCACTGAGGCCGGCCTACGTTGACAGTAGGGGCACTGCCAGTTTGGGGGGGCATCCCCCCCCCCCCCACCCCACCTTCTGAGCCCTCCAGCTCCAACTTGGCACTGTGGGGAGGGGGGATGTTGCCTTTCACCCCCAGTCGGCCTAGCCTAGCCCCCCCCCCGTCCCGTCCCGTCCCTCGGCTGTGGGCAGCCCCTGTGCGCGTGCGTCTGGGTTTGTGGCGTCCACAAAGGAAGGAAAGGCGAACGCCTGCCGCTGAACGTAAGCCCTGGACTTACGGCTCTGCCCATCAGGCCCGCTGCTGAGGCCCTGACGGTGGTGCTCCTTGGGCGGGGGCCTGCCAGAGACAGTTCTGGGGGCTCTCTGAGCTGCCCCATGGGGGGGGGGTCGTTGGAGGGTAAAGGCGCCCCATTCTAACACAGCGGCATTGCCCCGAGCAGTTTAGCCAGGCCAGAAAGCAGGGCACCCACCCAGCATGTGCAGCTCAGAACGCCGCCGGCTCCCTGACCCCTCTCTCCACGCGCACTGGGTGGCCTGAAGAGGCGGATGGGTGCTGCCCCCCAAGCGGCTAACTCCAGCCTTGCTTTGCAAAGCCATTGGGGGTGGGGGGTGGGGGGAGGCATCAGCCAGAAACATTCATGGATCTTGCAGCATTTCAGAGCAGGGCAGGGCAGCCTGGTGCTCCCTCCACACGGCTCGTCCCCGCGCCCAGCAGGGCGGCGCATGGGTGAAGCCGGGCGATTCCCCCAGCCGCTGGGCTCTGCCCTGCGCGAACCAGCCCCCCCTTTGCACCCCAGCTCCTGGCCTTCTGGGGGGCTCTGCTCGCCAGTGCCCAAGCAGCAGGGAGCCTGCCCCACAAAACCCTCCACCACTCAGCTACGCACCTAACGATTTGGGGGTGGGGTTAGTTACACGTTAAATGTTATTTTTCTCTCCCCCTCCCACCCTTGGGGCATGCCCCTGGACCTGCAATATTTGAAGCCTGTAGCCTGGGAACACTGGAGGTGGATTTATTCAGCCAGACAATCAGAGGACGGTGCCAGCCTGTTAGCAGCGGGCCCGGCCCTCCTTGCAGCCCACCACCCTGGGCTGCCCCCACTGCGGGCACAGGCCAGCGCCAGCCCTGCCACGCTCGCCCAAACTGTTTACACGCCGCCACGCGTAGGCGGCGAAACGTGCGGGTCTGTTCCGGGCCGGGGGGGGGGGGTTGGTTGTTTTTTAAGAAAAAATCTTTACTTTTGAAAATATTTATTGACCCATGTACAGATTCTACACGTTCACCGTGGTTTGTTTTTTGCTTAAGACTTTCTTTAAATAAACTGTAAAGCTGTGGCGCCCGCGCTGTGTCTGTGTGAGCACCAGAGACGCGGACGCACCGCACGCTCAGGAGGGGGTGGATGTGTTGGGGGGGGGGGGGGGGGGGCTGAGCCTGGCTTGATGGGACCAGGTGCCACGCCAGCCAGGCGTATGCTGAGTACCATACGGTGGC
>NW_020693516.1:0-1050 GCF_002925995.2 Terrapene triunguis
GCCCTCCGCCCGCTCCTGGCAGTACAGCGCCCCCTAGCGCCGCACTGGGGACATAGAGCACCCTCTGCTGACTCACTAGCACCCCCCAGCACCCACTGGCTTTTCCTTAGAGGTCTCCTATCCAAGCGCTGCCTGGGCCCAAACCTGCTTAGCTTGTGAGAGGTGACATGGTCGCTCCTTCCCCCAGTGATTGCTGGGGGCTGAGCCCCTCATCGCCCTGCCCTGTGGGGCACTCTTCAAGGGGGTGGGGGGCACACTTAGTTGCCTTCAGCCTACTGGCTTGGGGCTCCTCCAGGCCAAGAATTAACCCCCCCACCCGAGGGAGGCTCCCAGGCCCCTGCTCCAGCGCTGTGATGGTTCCTCCTGTGGGATTTTGGGGCAGGCAGTTGAGGTAGCCTCAATCCTGTGCCTAATCCAACCCCCCCACCCCCACCCCCAGCCCCCGCGCTAGCCGCAGCTCGGCAGGCCTTAAGCCTCACTGTACAAGTCCACGCAGCGGATTAATGTAAAAGCCCCTATTATGTGGTATTAGGATGTATCATAGCCTGGGCCCCCTGCGTGGCTGGGACACACCTCATGGGGCAAGAGGCAGGGCCTGGATCTGCCCGCAGCAGGGAAGGGGCACTGAGGGCAGCCCCCTGCCTCCCTCCTCCCCCAAGTGAGGGGCCCTGGATCTGGCTGCAGGAGGTCTCTGCCCTCCCCATAACGGTGGATGGGTGGGGAGTTCACAGCAGGGCACTGAGCAGCTGAGGGGGAGGTGGGGAGATGGGGGGGGCATCACGGGAGGAGTCAACGTGGTCTTTGCTGGCTCCCCATGTCCCACCTCAGAAAGGGGGCCCCGGGCTGCTCCCACAGGGACTGTCAATCATTCAGGGACGAGCCGTCCCAGCCCCTCCCCCCAATGGGGCCTGGCTTGGCCACCAGGTCCAAGGTTCCTGCTGCTTAGCCCCTGCTGGCCTGTCCTCTTCCCCCCTCCCCCTGTCCAGGACATCATTGAGAAGAAATTGGACACCAAGCTGTGGCCCTTCATGTCAGACGTGGTCCCTACCA
>NW_020693517.1:0-7704 GCF_002925995.2 Terrapene triunguis
TGTCATAACTATAAAGGGAAGGGTAACAGCTCTCCTGTGTACAGTACTATAAAATCCCTCCTGGCCAGAGACTCCAAAATCCTTTTACCTGTAAAAGGTTAAGAAGCTCGGGTAACCTGGCTGACACCTGACCCAAAGGACCAATAAGGGGACAAGATACTTTCAAATCTTGGGGGGGGGAAAGGCTTTTGTTGTGCTCTTTGTTTTAAGGGGTTGTTCGCTCTTGGGACTGAGAGGGACCAGACATCAATCCAGGTTCTCCCCATCTTTCTAAACAAGTCTCTCTTATTTCAAACTTGTAAGTAAAAAGCCAGGCAAGGCGTCTTAGTTTTACTTTGTTTTCTCAACTTGTAAATGTACCTTTTAACTAGAGTGTTTATCTTTGTTTGCTGTACTTTGAACCTAAAACAGAGGGGGGTCCTCTGTGCTCTTTAAGTTTGATTACCCTGTAAAGCTATTTTCCATACTGATTTTACAGAGATGATTTTTACCTTTTTCTTTAATTAAAAGCCTTCTTTTTAAGAACCTGATTGATTTCTCCTTGCTTTAAGATCCAAGGGGGTTTGGATCTGTATTCACCAGAAGTTGGTGAAAGGAAGGAGGGGGGGAAGGGTCAATTTCTCCTTGTTTTGAGATCCAAGGGAGTTTGGATCTGTATTCACCAGGGAATTGGTGAGAGGTTTCTAAAAGCTTCCCAGGGAAGGGAATGGTGGCAGTGGACCAGAACTAAGCTGGTAGTTAAGCTTAGAAGTCCTCATGCAGGCCCCCACACTTGTACCCTAAAGTTCAAAGTGGGGATACAGCCTTGACAGATGCCATACAGGCATCACTATTATTGTTTAGCAAAGAGGCCATAGGACAGTATTCGGATTTAGAATTAATACTAAGGTGGTCAATTTCCGGGTCCGTGGGACAATAGAGTGTGGGATCGGTGACATCCGTGGAAAAGAATAGGGCTCTGGGTGGTGGTTGAGGCTGTAGCTGGGGTAAACGGCATATTCTACATAAGCAACAGAGGACGGCAATTAACAATCTGCAACAGATTGCAAGGATAATACCAAGCAGAATTTTTAAGACTGAGGAAGTGAGGAGGCTGTGTGCGAGTTGGGTGATTTCTTTAGAGATAAAACATGCAATGTCGTGGGAAGAGCATAGGGCACCTAATCGGTAAATGGCCTGAAATGCTCTGGCTATCTTATTATATTCGATTTCTATTACATAGATTTGAGTTTGAAGGTAGGACATGTTAGAAAGGAGGAAAAATAGAGAGGTTAAATTTAAAAAATGATTAGAGATGAGGGAAGTCCAATCAAAAGTAAGGGGGATGGCTGGGTGAAGGGACACATAGATTTGGGGCATACCAGGCCAGGTGATGAAGCAGCTACCTTGTGCAGTGGTTAAGTTAAGGTTGAAAGGAAGAGGGAATTGGGGACTAGATGGCAGGGCGCACCCATCTTTTTTATTAAATAACAATTTTCCTTCTGGGTCTTTCCCTATGCTTCCCCTTCCCAACAGGCCATATCTAAGACATTGAGTACTTCCCCGGGATGCAGCTTGCGGAGGCAGGACAACTGTGGGGGTTCCAAGGGCCACAAGGACCACAAGGTTCCAATTCCCACCCAGACGTGTTGCGCATCAAAATCATGGGGAGTGGTGATGAAACGGCTAGGTCCGTGGGGTGGTTTGACTTCCCATACCTGCTGATTGATGACCCAGTCCCATAGACAGTTTGCCCATGGCCCAGGCACAAGCAATTGCACTGGAGCCCAGGTGCCATTAATAGGTCCCAAAGCTTGGAAGGTACATGCAACGGAGTCACAGCTCCATTGTGACAATGTCCACGTATGTCTCCACTTCCACAGCTCGGGTGGCACTCCCACAGTAGTGGTAAGGGTTTTGGGCCATCGCTGACCTAGGACATCGCCTCGCATTTCTGCTAAGAGACCGCTAAAGAAATCCTGCATTTGGCTACAAGCTGAATCCCATCCAGTGTCCTTTCCCACTGGGGCAAGGGTGTTTATTAATTTTTGTAGGAGGGTTTGGGTTGTGGTTCCCAGTCCTGACAGGGCATGGAGGGCCTTTATATTGGTATAGGTGCCGGTTAGCCCTGCCTCAGTAAGGAGGCCTGATGCCCTTTCCAAATTTCCTAGACGTTCTTCATGATCCTGGGCTTTGTCTATTGTCCAAATAGCGGCTGCTCCGGTTAGGCCATGCAAGCCCCTTCCACCAAGCCTCTTTTTCCCCGATAAAAACTTTCCCACTGCACAAGTTGGGCCAATCGAATGGCCGCTCCCTGAGAACAATTTGGATACTGGGTAGTTATTTGGAAAGCAGAGAGGGGGAGTGAGAAAGTGATTGTTCCTATAGTAGCATTTAGCACAATCCACCGCGGAAATCGATTATCCCGGCGGTAGGGTGAGCTATACCACATTTGTTGGTCCAAGACCCGGATATTTCTAATGTTACGGTGGGCTAGGGGTGAGGGAACAGAAGAGTTATGAATGGGGGCATCGTGGGATTTGGGGCTATAGCGGTGGGCTATAAGACAATCAAGCAAAGGAGGTTTTCCTCTTCTACAGGTGAAAGTGAACTTAGGGTGACAACTAGAACTTGCAGAAGAAACATTATGAACAAGATAAGTAAACATAAAACACTGCAAGGAAATCTTTTTTTCATAAGTTATTGAGCACGAGCCTGCTGTTGCTAATATTTTGATTCCTGACCGGGAATCCTCTCCTAGACCCTCATAGTTGGTAGAGGAGCTAAAGGAGAAAGGGAAATATTGCACGGTAACAGTCTTATTTTTATACCATTTGACAGTGCGGCCATATGTTTGGCCATCAGGACCCGTTGTGTATAGATGGGAGCAGAATGGTTGAAGAATAAAGGGGCCGTCTGGTCTAGGCCAAAGGGAGGCATTTACAACAATGGATTGGGATTGGGCTGGGGAATGTTTTTCTTGATTCTTGGGGGAAGGAGTAAAACCAACTGATTTGCCGGTTACTGACTCGTCCACTCAATTGGGGATTACTAAACACTCGGCAGGGGAATGGGGATAACGGCAAGGGGCTTCTCCGGGAAGGAATCCCAGGTAATAGTGCACCCCACACTCCCAGGCAGTTATACCACATGTTCCCCCTTGCCAGTTAATAATATTTCTTCGATAGTACCATGGCAGGTTTTCAATGTCCTCAGTTGTAACTAGCCTCTGTTTCATTAATTTATCTAAAGATCGTGCAACTCGGGTTTTTTTAAAAGTCTGTGGCTGAGGAGTAGGGGAAGTTGGGCTGAAGGTTGAAGCTGCAACAGGGGTAACAGATGTTAGTCCGGAGGTCCAAAAGAAAACAAGTGAATCATGAAAGTTCAGAATTAACAGCAATAGCATAGTTACACACATAAATCAAATGGAGGGCATGAGCAATTTTCGCACGGCAGCTGATTCTCTGATTCTGGCAGCTGGATCCGTCATAGTTACTTGACTGGATCCAGCAGGATTTTTGAGAGGCTTTATTATGGCCTTTTTCCTTTTCTCTCCTCTTAAGGAGTAACGAGGGGTTTTATGGGAGAGATCTTGGGGAACCTCCCCAGCTTCCCACAGTTCTTCAGGGCCAAGGAGTGGAGGCGAAATTCTGGTATCAACTGGAGCGTGGACTCGCCTGCACTGGGAAGCGTGGATCCAGTTCGGCAGATTGCGACACTTGACAGCAGTGTGGGTAGTGAGTAATACCTGGAATGGGCCTTTCCAGCGAGGTTCCAGGCAATTTTTACACTGATACTTCTTTATGTAGATCCACTCTCCTGGTTGCAGGTTGTGGCAAGGGGAGTCCGCCGGAGCCGGGAAGGCACACTGGACTTGTTTGTGTAAAGACTTGATACACTGCATGAGCTTTTTACAATAAGTTAGGACCTTTTCATCCATTAAATGAAGATCCAGACAACTGGGCATGACGGGGGGGCTAGAGGTATTCTCATTGGCCTTCCCATCAGGATTTCATGGGGGGACAGGCCATGCTTTCGGGCAGGGGTACTTCTCATTTCCATTAGGGCCAAAGGTAGGGCAACCAGCCATTTAAGGTTGGTTTCAGAACATATTTTAGCAATCTTGTTTTTTAGTATTCCATTTGCTCGTTCCACTGCCCCAGCACTTTGAGGGTGATGAGCGCAATGGAAATGCTGTGTGATTTTTAGCGCTTTGCAGACTTGCTGCATGATTTGGCCCGTGAATGAGTTCCCTGATCACTGTTAATAGAAAGGGGCAATCCAAATCGAGGGATAAACTCTTGAAGCAATTTTTTTGCTACCGTTATAGAATCAGCTTTAGCACACGGGTAGGCCTTGATCCATCCTGAAAATCTACAGACACACACCAGCACATACTCGTATGAGCAGCATTTGGGCATGCTGATAAAATCGATTTGGATATTTACAAAAGGGCCCCATGGTGGAGGATGGGCCGCAGACTTGGTCTTAACAGGGTTTCCCACATTATAAGCAAGGCAAACTGGACACGTACTGCAATATTGACGTGCTATGGTTGCAAAGTGTGGGGCAAACCAATGTTGCTCAATTGATAGTATCATTGCTCTACTTCCCTTATGGGTTAGTCCGTGAGCTAGGCGGGCCAAGTAAGGGAGCAATCCTTTGGGCGCCACCGGGTGGCCATCCGGCATGCGCCATATGTTTTCAGAGGATTTTTCACATCCTACTGTTTTCCAGTATTGTTTTTCCCCCTTTGCTGATTCCTGCATTTCCGCCAAATCCCGTATGAGGGTTGGGGGCATGTCAGGAGAAGATGATTCGGCAGGGGCTAAACCTGTAGCTAGGGCTATGAAACAAATAGCAGAAAACTCAGCCAGAGTCCCAGAAAGGGCCGCCTGCCTGGCTGACCCGTCAGCCAGAGCATTTCCTCGTGTGACCTCATCACTAGGAACTTGGTGGGCAGTACATTTTATAATGGCTATTTCAGAAGGGAGCAAAAGAGCATTAAGAAGCTCGTTAACATAATCCTCATTTCGAATGGGAGTTCCTGCCGACGTGAGGAATCCCCTGTACTTCCAGAGCGGCCCATAATCGTGCACCACCCCAAAAGCATAATGGGAGTCAGTATAGATGTTGACTGACCGCTCCTTTGCTAAAAAGCAAGCGCGAGTAAGAGCAATTAATTCAGCTACCTGAGCCGAGCCCACTCCTGGGAGGGAGTGAGCTTCCACCAAGTCATGGGGCGAGCATACAGCATATCCGGCAACAAGGATACCCTCAGGGTTTCTTAAACAAGACCCATCAACAAAGTATACCAGTTCTGGATTGGGCAAAGGGGTATCCTTTAAATCCACCCGGGGAGAGCATAACTCAGTAGTTACAGCTTGGCAGTTATGTGGTTCTCCATCCCCGGGTGTTGGGAGCAAAGAAGCAGGGTTGAGAACAGGACATCGAATTAAAGTTATGTTAGGGGCATTTAAAAGCAACATTTCATATTTAGTTAATCGAGAATTAGACATGTGTTGGGTTGCCCCTCGTAGGAGAAGTGCGGTTACAGCATGGGGAACTGCCACAACTAGGGGGGAACCCAGAACAAGGGTGGCTGAGGTGTCTACCAAAATTGCCGCTGCAGCTACGGCTCTGAGGCACGGGGGCAGCCCTGCTGCCACCGGGTCTAGAGGAGCACTATAGTAGGCAACCGGTTTCTGGGAATCCCCATGTTTCTGGGTCAACACCCCCTGTGCTATTCCATCCTTTTCTTGGCAATAGAGAGTAAAGGGTTTTACATAGTCAGGGATGCCCAGCGCTGGAGCACTAGCCAATAGTTCTTTAAGATTTTGAAAAGCGGTTTCTGCTGTTTGGGTCCAGGGTAGGGGTTCTGGCACCTCTTTATGGGTTAGGTCATGCAGGGGCTTAGCAACTAAAGCGTAATCAGCTATCCACTGTCGACAATAGCCCGCCATTCCCAGGAAACCACGCAGCTGCCTTTTCGTGGTGGGCTTGGGGACCTGCAGTAATGCTTTAATTCTATCACGAGACAAGTGTCTTTCTCCTGCAGTTAAATCATGCCCTAAGTAATGAACCCTAGGGAGGCAAAGTTGTAGCTTTGCCTTGGAAGCTTTATGCCCTCTCTCTGCCAGAGCCCGCAGCAAGGCTAAGAAATCCACCTGGCAAGTCTCCAAAGATGGAGAAGCTATTAAGAGATCGTCTACATACTGAACCAAAGTGGACCCTTTGGGAAACGTTATGTCCTCCAGGTCTTTTCTGAGGATCTGAGAGAAAATGGTAGGTGACTCTGTGTAACCTTGTGGCAGTCTGGTCCAGGTATACTGCAGGCCCTGGAAGGTAAAGGCAAACAAATACTGGCTTTCTGGGTGAATGGGAATAGAGAAAAAGGCTGAGCACAAATCCACTACTGTGAAATATGTGGCTAAGGGGGGGATGCAAGAAAGGATAGTTGCAGGGTTAGGCACAACTGGGAATAGGGGATGGACTACTGCATTTACTGCTCGTAGGTCCTGAACAAAGCGCCATTTTCCTGTACCAGGTTTTCAGATGGGCAGAATTGGGGTATTACATTCGCTACTAGTTTGGACAATAACTCCTTGTTGGATTAGGGATACTAAAACTGGTCTGATCCCTTCCTCAGCGGCTTTGGAGAGGGGGTACTGTGCAATCCTGGGAAGGGGCTTGGTTGGATCTAATCGAATTTTAACAGGCTGGGCTGACGTTATGCAGCCCACTTGATTTTGATGATTTTCCCACAAAGAAGGGGGAACTTGGGCCAGTAATTTTTCCTGCTCTGGGGAGAAGTCTGGACTAGCTGGTTTGGTAAAAACATGGGCCTGCAGGACTCCCAGGACCGCATGCTGCGTGGTCTCTGGAGTTTCCAGGAACACCCCATTAGGAGTACAAAAAATAGAGCAGTTTAATTTACATAACAGATCCCTTCCCAGAAGATTAACAGGGGAACAAGGGCTGAGGAGGAAAGCGTGCTGCTCGGTTAAAGGGCCAATTGATACTGACAATGGGTTGGACACAGGGTGAGGGATAGGGACATTACCAACCCCCACTGCGTTTACAATTTCTTTAGATGGGGAAGGGAGGGGAATTCCTCTGCTCTTAAGGGGGACCGGGAAGCCCCGGTATCCACCAAACACTTTATTGGGGTTTCATTAATGGTACAGGTAACGTAAGGGCCAGATTGATCCAAGGGGATAGCTGGGGCTATAAGGTCACACTTAGTCTCGCGGCTGTCCTATCTGTACTCAATTAGTGGGGGTGGCGGGGGTGCAACTGGAGGTCCTCCACCCCACTGCTGGGCAGGGGGCCCCCTCTGTTCCCTGTAACCCCCCTGATTTGGAGAGGGGCAATATCATATCCTATGACCCTCCCCTCTGCATCTAAAACAACGGATTGGTGGTTGGCTCTGGGGTCCCCCACCTGACTGATGTAGGGCAGTGGGGTGTATTCCTTCCCGAACATGTCCTTCAATTTTTCCCATGCCCCAATCCCCATACCTGCGGGTTTGGAGTTCCTTTTCACATACTGCCTTCCTTAAGTCCCTTTCAAGTTTCTTTGCCTTGGGGTTTAAATTACTAATTTGGAGAGCCAGAAGGTGAGTTTCTGCTTCTTCTCTTTTCTTCTCACCCTGGTGAAAATAATGCTGGGCAGCTGCTAGAATTTCTCTTAAGCCTTTTCCTTCCCAGCCCACCAGACCCAGGC
>NW_020693518.1:0-3116 GCF_002925995.2 Terrapene triunguis
GGGCCCCGTGGAGTGTCCTCTTTTTGGACACTCAAAATATGGTAACCCTACTTTTTGTCTAATCTGTAAAATAGGAACAATTATTCTTCATCATTCCCTTTATAACGTGCTTTTCGCACCACCAGCCATTTCAGTGTCAATTATTCATTAATATTTTTATTTTTCATTTCTGGCTCTTAGGTTGCTTCCAGCCTTGATCTTTCATCCCTCCAATGAGCCCCTCCTCCATCGTCCCCCGTGGGAGAGCGCACCCTCCAACCAGTCCTCCTCTTGTCTCCCAAGAGACAAGCAGCCCAGCTGCTCCTTCCCTTCGTGCCCCCCCAGCCTCCAGGCGGCCCCTCCCTACCATGTAGACCATGTTGGCGGCAGCGGGCCGGACCGCGGTGCGGTGCTTGTTGTGCTCCCGGACGCACGCGTTGATGAACGTCTTGTTGGTGATGATCGGCAGGACCGGCCTGCGCCCTGCGCGGCACACATCCGCCAGCACTCCCAGCCCCAGCACAGCCAGCAGCCAGAGCCGCATGGCGCCGCCGGCCGGTCCGAGCGAGGCTGCAGTCACAGGCGGCCTCTACCCGGCGCCTGGCGCGGCCCCAGTCAACTTCTCAAACGGCTCCCCGGGCGCGCTCGCGCTGTGGCTGCAACGGTCACAGAGAGAATCTCCCGCCCCGAGACGAGCCCGACCCCCCGCTCGGACTGAACCCCTCCGGGGACCCGTCCAACACACAGCACTGACAGTGCCCCCTCACAACATCCATGCACTGACAGTCCCCCTCTAAGTCATCCCCGCCACTCGTCCAAGTATAGACTCTACTCCGCATCAGGATTCCTCCCCAGCAGCGTTTTCTGTATCCCCTTCAAAAAGAGTCATCTGGAAGCACTAACATAGCCCCCCTTCCCGCCCATTGGCATCTAGCTACAGCACTCCGACACCTGCTAATTTCCTGGAACTCATACATAATAGCATCACTAACTCTACTCCTCTCCCTGAAAACCATCCCCTCCTCAAAACTGTTATTAACTGCCCCGAAGCAGCATTGCCAATCTCTGCGGCAGCAAAGAGCCCCTTCCCCTGTGCATTTGTCAGCCCCTGGTTGCCACCAAGTCTGTAGACGTATGAATGAGAATATACTTTGCCTCCGTGGAATGCATAGGTACCTCCTGCAAATTGGTAAAAACAAGCTCCTGACAAACAGATGTCAGGATGAGTTAAATTTGCTGGTGGCTTTAAAATCAGAGAGGGCTTAGACGCTGGAGATCTTTCTTGGAAAATGTTTGAAACAGGTGCAGTCTGGAAGCATTTCATAGCCTCCAGAAATGTGTCAAGTCCATTCCGGTATTCCCAATATACTTGTTATAGCGCAGAGGTTTTCCATCCCCATTCTTTCTAACTACCTGAACTGTTCGAGTTCTTGCCTAATTACATTTTTCACTATTGAGTAATAAGAAAGATACATGCTAAATTAAAAGTAAGAGAGAGAGTGTGTGTAGAGAGAGAGAGGAATTATTTTGAAATTGTAAATGATATTTCCCATTACGTAATGAAATTTCTCATCTATTCAGCTACAATAGTCCAATAAATAATAATAATTATTTTATTTTATTTATTAAAGACTTCATCTATCTCAATCTAAAACACTCACGGGGAAAGGCATTTGACGTTACTAAATCTTGGTTTTTGTGAATGAAGCGTATTTATAATGTCTCAATTTTTATTTTTAATTAAAGAATGTGTGTTTACTATAATTGTACTGCACTGAAAGACTGAGTATTGTGGTGTTTCTGTGTGACCTGACTGTGGCATTAAATGGCTCCTATAGTGGTGTTTCAGTGGTGGGTGTAACAGGACCGTACTGCACCACGTGGTGTTCCTGTGGTGGGTGTATTAGGAGGACTGTAAGGCACTAATTGGCTCTGTGCAGAGGTGGTTTGGGGCTGTGTATATTTTGTCTGTTTTGCAATGAGGGAGCGGGACTCCCTGTCTCTATTATCCCATGACAGGGGTTGGGGACAGTCTACGACTGCAGGACCGATCCCGCTGCTACCCGTGGAGAGGCTGGAGCCCGCAGGGGGCGATACCGACAGGGGAGGAGGAGCCGCAGCACGGCTGGAGCCGCCTCTCATCCCGGGCTCCCTGGCTGCTCCTCAGCAGGTCCGACTCCTTCTTCCTCCTGAAGGGGCAGCAGGACAGGGCTCCGCACCGGGCTCCGGGCGCGCTCGGCAAAGCCATGGCGGTCTCTGCGCTGCAGCAGGGCATGGTCTCTGTCGTGCTGCTGCTCTGCCTCTTCGTGGCGGTGCCCAGGCTGTTCGGGGGCGGAGGAGGAGCAGGGAGGGCCTTGCGGGGGGGCAAGGCTGGTCCCGGTCGCTACGATCCGCCACCCACAGGTACAGAGGAGCCGCCGCCCAATCCTCCCTTCTGTCCCGGCAGCGGGGGAGACTAGTGGTGCCGGTGGGCCGGCTTTGGGTAACAGTCTGGTTCCCCGCTCCCCCGCACTTGTTCCCCTAGTTGGAGGAGGGGTGGTGGGAGAAAGGGTAATAGGCTGCCACTTCTCTTATACTACCCCCCCGCTTGGTGGGTAAGCTTGTGGGTGTGAGAGATGGCGCAGTTTGTGACCCTGGTCTCTCTGCCTCCCCTCCCCCGTCAGGAGGGTCTGTGGACGGGGGTGAAGCCACAACCTGTTTAGGCCATGTCTACTCAACAAAATTTTGTTGATCTAATTTATGTTGGTATTGATATAAAATTATTCTACTTAACTGCCAGGGGGCAAATTTGTCACGTACACATGGGAGAAAGAAGAAGGACAAAATGCAGGGTCAGCTATAGGTAGTGAGGAAGTTCCTTCAAGAGGAAACGTAGCCAAACGCCAAACCTGGAGACAATGGCCCTTTCTGTGCCTGCGTCCTGTAGATAGCTAACCGCTTAGTTTGCAAAATATGTAAGGAGGAGGGGGCAAATAGATGAACAATAAGGGGTCATAAGAGGGGGCAGATACATGTAGCTTGCTAATTATATATGGTAATGATGGCAAATTTTGGCCAATCATAGAGCAATAGATTATCATAAGCAACTGCATATAATGCTTTGGTGTAAGTGTTTTGTTTGTTCTTGCTGACTTATG
>NW_020693519.1:0-9736 GCF_002925995.2 Terrapene triunguis
AAAGTTTATGCCCAAATAAATTTGTTGGTCTCTAAGGTGCCACAAGTACTCCTCGTTTTTTTTTGCTGATACAGGCTAACACAGCTACCACTGAAACCTGTCACCATGCAAGTAGCTTGAGTGTCACTGAATTGTTGAAAGCCGTTGGATTAGAACACGTTGGGTGGGATTGTCAGAAGCAGTCATTGTTAGCCTAAATCTGATCGTATTGAAGTCAATGATAAAACTTGCACTGATGCTTAAAAATATTCAGTAACACTCATGAGTACTGAGATATTTTAGATTTATCCAAAATCTCGCTAATGGTGTCACCGGACAATATGTAGTTAGGTGTAAAAGTGGAAAACAACAATTGTATTTACGTTGTTGCTAAAATAACCCCATAATCCTATCAGATCTTTTCCAGATTCCACCTCTCCATGTAGATGCCTTCTTTTTACAGTTGTGCAGTTTATTTCCTTTCCTTAGCCATATGCCTTTACATTTGTTAATAACAAATCATACCTTTTGGTGTACAGTCTACCGGTCTGCCACATTATTTGTAGTTTACTTCTGTCTTCCTGTGTACAGTTTTTACTGCCACTCTCTTTTTAGTGCGGTGGGGAAATTCGCTCATGGCTGAAATGTTTCCTTTCTTTAGCTTGCTAATGAAAATATTAAGTGCAAGACTTTGGGTCCTATTATTGACTCCACCCTTCCCTCCCTTCCCTGCAGTGTAGCACTTGCTACTGTTTCTTGCTTTCTGGTTGTTGCAATTCCTCTCATTAGTGTTCGTTAAAAGTGAAACTTCTTGTATCCTTTCCAGTGACTAATTCTTTTGACCTTCAGTAGCTTCAGACATTTTTGCTGGAAAGTTTTTTGTGCCTACTTTAAACTAATTATATTTAAAGAGATTAACTTGCAAGATGTAGAAGATGCCAATAGCCTATCTCTCTCACCCCCAAAATAATTTTTCAGCTGCCAAACAGGAGCAGTAGAGGCAGCCTGAGTGTTTGAATTAAATGCCTTTATTAGTATTACACCTCTGGCTAATAATCAGAATTTGATATACGTGAGACATATATTAAGTGCTGGAAAAAACTCATTCTCCTCTTCCTTTATGGAGGAAAAACAATATTCAGATAATACTCTGTTCTTCTAGCTTTTTCATAGCTGACAGTTAGTTAATGAGATTCTTATGTTTGAACATGAGGAGAATGAAGCAATAGTACCCTTTTCGTTAACTTCGTTTTGTTTTTAAATGCGTACTTCAATAAATCATTATATTCCTTATGACTGAATGGTGTCAGCAGAAAATGGTATAGCCAGGATGCATCATACTGTTTTGGAAATGTCATTGAGAATCCTTTACGTAAGCTAAGATTGGTTGGTGTCTGTTTTTGGTATAGTGCCTCAGTATGCTCTATGAAATCTTAGCTAGAGGGTTAATGATAAGAAATTCATGTGATTTAAACACTGAAACATTCTTGTTTTGATATCTTTAATGTTTCAGTGTGGTTATCAGTTGGTAACCTTTCTTATTCTGTTCTCCCCAAAACCTTTGTGTTTTTAAAAGGTGAGCTATACAGCATGCTGTCACTGACTCACTGAAATACATTCGCTTTCCTACCAATATTATAATTGCAGACCACACAACCACATATGACATACAAGAGTTGATGATGTACATCAGCCTTGCAAGCCAGAAACATTTTTCCATGCTTGTTCAAAAAGAAAGAAAAAGAAAAAAAAAAGCAGCATCAGCAAATACAGAATTAGCATATACACCTCTACCTCGATATAACGCTGTCCTCGGGAGCCAAAAAATCTTACCGTGTTATAGGTGAAACCGCATTATGTCGAACTTGCTTTGATCCACCAGAGTGCGCAGCCCCGCCCCCCCGGAGCACTGCTTTACCGCGTTATATCCGAATTCGTGTTCTATCGGGTCGCGTTATAGCGGGGTAGAGGTGTATATTTAATTGCAAGTAGATTTAAGAATGTACTTTTTTGGATTATGTTAGTTTTTCAGAAAGCTAGGATGATCCTTGCAAAATATTCTTGAAGACATTCTACAGTCTCCCTAGTTGTTAAAAGGAGGTAATTTGGTCCTAATTCCTCCTTTGCTGTATAGTTTGTATTGTGTGTTTCATTTAGAAGAATCTCAGCGTGCTGTATGGATTCTCTGTCACTAATGTCTTCTGAAGGCCCTGATTTAGAAAAACATGTAAGATGTGCATAACTTTAACTCCCTGATTCTGAGAGCTGGTCTGAACCCCATCTAATACGATGTTTAGAGCAACTGTTTTCTCCACCCTCCTAACAGTTCCCTGTGTTATTTTATTGATGATAGCTCTTCTTTTCCAAAGCCGTACTCTGGCTGGGATGAAGCCAGTGATCAAAACAATATTGCCTGTTTAAATTTTAATATGAAAAGTACAACGTGAACCTGTTACTTTGTCCAACGTTATAGCTTGCTTTAATACGGAAAGTGTATATCTATATTGTTTTTGATGTTGGAGTTTCCTATTTAAAAATAATAATTCTGAGGTTTCAGCAATGTAAAATAAGCTGCCTCTGAAGAAGTCAATAACTAATCTGGTCTAAGAAAAACATATGAACTGACCTTTTACTTACATTCTGTAAGGACTATCAGGTGGTATATGCTGCTTCAGAAGAAAAACACTGCGTAAAATAATACATAGTCAAAAGACTATAATTTTTTCTGCTGTGTTTAATACAACCCTATGCCTTGTTTCTCAAGCACTTAGAATCATAGAATATCAGGGTTGGAAGGGACCTCAGGAGTCATCTAGTCCAACCCCCTGCTCAAAGCAGGACCAATTCCCAACTAAATCATCCCAGCCAGGGCTTTGTCAAGCCGGGCCTTAAAAACCTCCAAGGAAGGAGATTCCACCACCTCCCTAGGTAAAGCATTCCAGTGCTTCACCACCCTCCTAGTGAAATAGTGTTTCCTAATATCCAACCTAGACCTCCCCCACTGCAACTTGAGACCATTGCTCCTTGTTCTGTCATCTGCCACCACTGAAAACAGCCGAGCTCCATCCTCTTTGGAACCCCCCCTCAGGTAGTTGAAAGCAGCTATCAAATCCCCCCTCATTCTTCTCTTCTGGAGACTAAACAATCCCAGTTCCCTCAGCCTCTCCTCATAAGTCATGTGCTCCAGACCCCTAATCATTTTTGTTGCCCTCCGCTGGACTCTTTCCAATATTTCCACATCCTTCTTGTAGTGTGGGGCCCAAAACTGGACACAGTACTCCAAATGAGGCCTCACCAATGTCGCATAAAGGGGAACGATCACGTTCCTCGATCTGCTGGCAATGCCCCTACTTATACAGCCCAAAATGCCATTAGCCTTCTTGGCAACAAGAGCACACTGTTGACTCATATCCAGCTTCTCGTCCACTGTGACCCCTAGGTCCTTTTCTGCAGAACTGCTACCTAGCCATTCGGTCCCTAGTCTGTAGCAGTGCATAGGATTCTTCCATCCTAAGTGCAGGACTCTGCACTTGTCCTTGTTGAACCTCATCAGGTTTCTTTTGGCCCAATCCTCCAATTTGTCTAGGTCCCTCTGTATCTGATCCCTACCCTCCAGCGTATCTACCACTCCTCCCAGTTTAGTGTCATCTGCAAACTTGCTGAGAGTGCAGTCCACACCATGCTCCAGATCATTAATAAAGATATTAAACAAAACCGGCCCCAGGACCGACCCTTGGGGCACTCCGCTTGAAACCGGCTGCCAACTAGACATGGAGCCATTGATCACTACCCGTTGAGCCCAACGATCTAGCCAGCTTTCTATCCACCTTACAGTCCATTCATCCAGCCCATACTTCTTTAACTTGGTGGCAAGAATACTGTGGGAGACCATGTCAAAAGCTTTGCTAAAGTCAAGGAATAACACATCCACTGCTTTCCCCTCATCCACAGAGCCAGTTATCTCCTCATAGAAGGCAATTAGGTTAGTCAGGCACGACTTCCCCTTGGTGAATCCATGCTGACTCTTCCTGATCACTTTCCTCTCCTCTAAGTGTTTCATAATTGATTCCTTGAGGACCTGCTCCATGATTTTTCCAGGGACTGAGGTGAGGCTGACTGGCCTGTAGTTCTCCAGATCCTCCTTCTTCCCTTTTTTAAAGATGGGCACTACATTAGCCTTTTTCCAGTCATCCGGGACCTCCCCCGATCGCCATGAGTTTTCAAAGATGATGGCCAATGGCTCCGCAATCACATCCGCCAACTCCTTTAGCACCCTCGGATGCAGTGCATCCGGCCCCATGGATTTGTGCTCATCCAGTTTTTCTAAATAGTCCCGAACCACTTCTTTCTCCACGGAGGGCTGGTCACCTCCTCCCCATACTGTGCTGCCCAGTCCAGCA
Organism: Terrapene triunguis; assembly: GCF_002925995.2. Lineage (NCBI taxonomy): Eukaryota > Metazoa > Chordata > Testudines > Emydidae > Terrapene > Terrapene triunguis. The sequence continues at coordinate 4,380 of NW_020693519.1, forward strand.
GTTTGGGAGCTGACTTTGTTTGTGAAGACAGAGGCAAAAAAAGCATTGAGTACATTAGCTTTTTCCACATCCTCTGTTACTAGGTTGCCTCCCTCATTCAGTAAGGGGCCCACACTTTCCTTGACTTTCTTCTTGTTGCTAACATACCTGAAGAAACCCTTCTTGTTACTCTTAACATCTCTTGCTAGCTGCAACTCCAAGTGCGATTTGGCCTTCCTGATTTCACTCTTGCATGCCTGAGCGATATTTTTATACTCCTCCCTGGTCATTTGTCCAATCTTCCACTTCTTGTAAGCTTCTTTTTTGCGTTTAAGGTCAGCAAGGATTTCACTGTTAAGCCAAGCTGGTCGCCTGCCATATTTACTGTTCTTTCTACACGTCGGGATGGTTTGTTCCTGCAACCACAATAAGGATTCTTTAAAATACAGCCAGCTCTCCTGGACCCCTTTGCCCTTCATGTTATTCTCCCAGGGGATCCTGCCCATCTGTTCCCTGAGGGAGTCAAAGTCTGCTTTTCTGAAGTCCAGGGTCCGTATTCTGCTGCTCTCCTTTCTTCCTTGTGTCAGGATACTGAACTCGACCATCTCATGGTCACTGCCTCCCAGGTTCCCATCCACTTTTGCTTCCCCTACTAATTCTTCCCTCCTTTGTGGGTTCCTCCTGCTACCCACCTTGTCTGAGATATTCAATTCTGGAGTCTTTGGTAAGTATTTAAACAATAGCTTTTATTATTAAAGTAAAACAGTAAACACTTGAGCTCTTGTGGTCAGGCAGAGTTACAGTCGGGCAACCTGGCTAGCAGATAACTCCAACTCATGGCCAGGAATTTACAGATTATATCCACTAACAGTAGAGCCTCATTAACCAATCAGGGTTCAGATAGCATTTACATGAACTACCATACAGATAACCGTTGATGTGATGGGTTAACATTGCCCTTTTGAATGACTCATGACCCCATATATGGCATTTCAACAGTTATCCAGTGTAGCCTTCCATCACTACAATATTGTTACCAACTCCTAGTCCCTTTCGCGCATGCTCCAGCCCACAGAGGTCATCCAGTGGGCAGCTTGACCGACAGCTTTAAACTGTCACCAACCTTCTGTTCTCTTGGCCATGTCTCAGGTGGCAGTACAGCCTGCTTGGATGAAAGGGGATGGATCACTTGATAAAGTGCCCTGTTTTGTTCATTCCCTCTGAAGTATCTGGCACTGGCCACTGTCAAAAGATCGGATACTGGGCTGGATGGACCATTGGTCAGACCCAGTATGGCTGTTCTTATGTTCAGCTTTTAACTTGAACAATATGTCTCAAATCAGGATACTTGCTTATTCTTAACCAACCACAATTTATTTATTCTCTCAGTACTACATTAATACATAATCAACGTTTCCCCACTCGAATATACACACAATCAGTGTTGTGTATTATGCACAGAATACAGTCCTGCAAGCAATTATCACAGACTAGAGTTGAGGGGGTCAGTACTTATATCAAACAACAATGCAAATTACCAAGATTTCTTATTACATTTATTTATGATCAACAATTCTCAATTCTTTAGTAGCTAACACATTTATCAGACTTCCAATGATGCACTTGTCTTTAAGGCACTGTGAAGAGTGTGGTTAATTCTCTTTGACTAGATTCATCCAAGAGGGACAAGTTGAGAATGTTAAAAGCAATTGCTTAAAACCATTCTTTTCAATCTCTCTTAGACCGATTTGCTTGGATTTATAAAGGAGTTAAAATCTAAAATATGGTTACTTGAGGTCTCACCAGAGAGTGTAGACTCCGCAAGATAACCTATAGTTAGTTATATCAAAGAATAGAAGAGGAAATACAATCTTTGAGATGAAATCTCACCACCACTTCCTACCCTCTTAACCCAGGGACGGGAGAGACTCCTTTCCAAGTGGCTGGTCCCGGCATCAGTTACATTTAGGATTCTGCAGTTTCTTGGTTTGGGTTCAGTCAACTCCCCATAGCGCATGGTAACCTCAGTTTTATATACACTAGTTTCGGAGCTCATTGGAGGGGGCACTCTCTGATTTCTATTGGACAGGTGCCAAATGGTTGCACAGATTTCAGCTCTTAGTTTTGCAGCTGCTTCCATTGGTATCTAATAGATGATGTTGGTGTATAACAAATCTCCTTAATCTTTTTTTTTTATCAGAGGTTTTTCAAGTTTGATTCATTTCAAGGATTCTGTTTCATTATTTGCCCCTACTATCAATTGGGGAGTTCCCCTTTTAAGTAATTTCTCTTAATATCCCAAAGTTAGGGTTACCATACGTCCGTATTTTCCAGGACACGTCCGGCTTTTTAGTTCTGAAATCGCTGTCCGGGCGGAATTTTTAAATATCTAAAAACGTCCGGGAAAATGCGGACATATGGTAACCCTAGAACCATGGGGCCCGAAGCAACTTCCTGCCCCCCCCCCCCGGCTCTGGCTGCTGCTGCGCGGGGGAAGCGCCTGGCCGGGGGCGCGCACGGGCTGGAGAGCGGCGGGAGCCGGGAAAGTTGGAGCCCGGGGAGGAGGCGGCTGCGCACTCTGATACCGCCTGCCGCCTCTGTGTCCCCACAGATCACCGGAGACGCCGGCAGCAGGCAACTGCCCCCCCTCCCCCAACCCGACCTGACCCTAAGAGCCAGAGGGACCTGCCAGGGGGTGAGGTTGGGAGTCCGGCGGTGTTTACCTGGGGCAGCTCCCAGGAATCATCCGGCAGGTCCCTCTGGCTCCTACGGCGGAGGAGGGAATGCGGCGTGCTCAGGGGAGGAGGTGGGGCTGGGGCGGGGATTTGGGAAAGGGATTGGGAAGGGGCAGAGTTGGGGCGGGGACTTTGGGGAAGGGGTTGGAATGGGGGCGGGGAAGGGGCGGAGTTGGGGCGGGGCCCGGGGCCCCTGTGGAGTGTCCTCTTTTTTCAATATTCAAATATGGTAACTCTACCCAAAGTTATATGTTGGCTTTTATCCCCTCCTTCCTTGTGCCAGACAATTCCTATTACTTCTAGAGTGCAACAATTATTTACAATGAAAACCAACAAAATCCTTATAATCATCTACATTTGGAGAACATACTCCGTGCATTCTTTGATTGTACATAAGCTTTTTACATTATTTACAGGGCCAGCTCCAGCATTTCTGCTGCCCCAAGCAAAAAAAAAAAGCCGCAATCGCGATCGGCGGCGGCAATTGGGAAGAAAAAAAAAAAAGCCGCGATCGGCGGCAGCAGTTCAGCGGCAGGTCCTTCGCTCCTAGAGGGAGTGAGGGACCTGCCGCCCCCGAATTGCCGCAGGTGCCGCCCCTCTCCCTTGGCCGCCCCAAGCACCTGCTTGTTAAGCTGGTGCCTGGAGCCGGCCCTGATTATTTAGGACTTATAATAGAACAAAAGACATTTTTCAAATGTAGAAGAATAAAGATCTGACATTATTCACAACTATATTTCATTTGCAGGGAGCACATTGTTTAGTTTATAGTTAGTTTGGGGTGAAAACACTGCATACAAAAGCAGGGTGTGACCCTTGGAGTTTTTTAGCTAGGGAGGGAGGGAGAAAAAGGTTTATCCATATGCAAATTATGAGAGATTCTTGCCTAGGTGGTTAACAATACCCTCATGAAGCTATTTTGAGTTTCTGTAGTTGGCAAGGGGAACGCCTGGCCTTGGCTAATCGGTGGATTCGTAGACAAAGTATCTCACGTGATGTGAACCATTTTCTTATGGTCTTCATAGGTGTGTCCTATTGTGGGATAACCGGAGGTGGGGAACTTTTCTAATTTTTGAGGGCCGGAAGGAATTATTAGCTATTAATTATTCAAGGCATATTTGTCCCCTGTATGCCTTACTCTGCTTCTGGACTGTAGTGTTGGTGCTGAAGTCCCCAGGTCCTTGTGCATCAAAAGGACAAGAGCTGAGATAATGCCTGGTCCCTGGGCAAGGAAGGGGAACTCTCCTGCCCCCGTCATGGCACATGTGTTCAGAAGACCCGATTCACCAAAGTACCTAACTGCGTGCCTCATTTTAAGCACGAGTAATCCGGCTGAAGGTAACGGGACTAGGAAGGCCACGTCTACACGTACAGTGCTGCAGTTGCACAGTTGGTGAAGACGCTCTGTGCTGACGGGAGAGCTCTACCGTCGGCATAATAAAACTGGCCCTGCAAGTGGCATAAGCTATGATAGCCCTGTGCACACTAGTGCTTATGTTGGTGTAACTTATGTCGCTCACTGGGGTGGAATGTTCACACCCCTGAGTTTAGCCTCAGGTACTTAAATATCTTGCTGAATCAGGATGCAAAGGTAGTGACAGTCTAGCCCTAGCAAGCTTAACGTATCTTTTCTTTATAAATCATCAAGGGACAGTATATCTGTAGAGACCCTTTGCTGCTGCTGATAAAGCACTAATACAGTGGCAGAATCTAGATTTCTAATCAATATGTAATTAAGTTTTATGACACTGCCTATCTGCCCTACTGCTCTAGATACCTCAAAACAAGTGGCCAAATTGTTAATTAAAGTGTAATAACTTTCGCACAAAATGTCCTGTTTTCAGCTGCTGCAAAATATAACCAATAATGTGCCTCCCAAGCGTATATTATAAGGCAGCAATTCCGTCCAAGGCTTCTGGTGAAGCTCTGATAATTTAATTACATCTGGACCTCTGTGTTGGAAGTACAGATTTAATTTCTGTTCATCTACAAATTTTTGTATCTTGAAATCTAATATTTGGTATGTTTTTTTAACTTAATACCCATTGCTATGTATTAAAGTTAAAAACCAAAATTAAGCCCTTTGACATGCTGCCTCCCACTTCAGGCTCTGCTTTGCATCAAGGCCTCTAGAGTACCTAGTCCACACACCCCTACTTCAAAGAGCTGAGCTTGAGGAAACCAGGTGGCATCTGTAGTGCCTTCTGGTAGACATGGTTGAATCTTTTAAGAGCATTATTACTTCAACTTCAGTGACTTGTGTACTGACTAGGGTGGCCAACTTTTTAACAGGGCCGCCCAGAGGATTCAGGGGGCCTGGGGCCGCCGCTGAATTGCCGCCGAAGACACAGCACTTCGGCGGCGGGTCCCGGGGCGGAAGGCCCCCCCCCGCCGCGGGTATTGGCGCACTTCGGCGGCGTGTCCTGGAGCGGAAGGACCCCCCCGCTGCCGAGTTGCCGCCAAAGACCTGGAGCGGAAGAAGCTCCGGGGGCCCGGGCCCCGCGAGAGTTTTCCGGGGCCCCCGGAGCGAGTGAAGGACCCCGCTCCAGGAGCCCCGAAAAACTCTCATGGGGGCCCCTGCGGGGCCGGGGGCCTGGGGCAAATTGCCCCACTTGCCCCCCCCCCCCCCCCCCCCCCCCCCCCCCC
>NW_020693519.1:9836-10920 GCF_002925995.2 Terrapene triunguis
TCTGCACCCTGCCCCTGCTTTGCCTCTTCCCCCAGGCCCCACCCCCCATTTGCTCCTTTCCCTCTCAACTCCAGTGTGAGCAGCCCCAAGGGACTTGCAAACCTCACTCCAGGAGGCCGCCCGGGAATGCAGGTCAGAAGAGCGCGGCAGCAGCCAGGCAGCCCCGCTGGTGCGCTAGGACATGGCCCTTCTGCACAGCAGCCTCCCGCCTCCCTCTGCACTGCCTACCCAGCAGCCCCTTTCCCCACCCATTTGAGCCCTTCCTGCCCCGGTGCTGACTGAAAGTGTGGCCGGGGAAAGCGCCGGCTGGCGGGGCAGCTCGCATTCCTTTCCTCCCGGGTAACGTTTCATGGCCACTGAGAACCCCTTATCCTGCTCGCCATGGGTTCCCGCATCCGTCCTCAGCTGCAGCCCTGCAAACTGTGCACCTCAAAGGGGCTGCCCATGCCAGTGCATGCGTCCTGCAGGGCCGGGCAACAGGCTGCCCCTTCCCTCCTTGCCTGTGGTAACCTGACTTTTAGTGTCCGGTCAGTACATCTGACCGGACGTTGCCAGATCCCCTTTTTGACCAGACTTTCTGGTTGAAAACCAGACACCTGTCAACCTTAGTGCTGACATTGAAGGAAGGTTGCAAGATGGCTTTATAGTCTCCCCTTCAACTCTTTTTACAAAGGCTTTGTTTGAGCACTGGGGGATGGGGAGGGATACAAAATTGGACAATCTGTGATGAAAAATCTTCCTTCTAAATGGGGGTATCCAAACTCACGTGCCACCTGGAATTTTGTTTTTGTTTGGATCTCCTATTTGAGTCTTCCAACACCTTGGAAAGTTGTATTTTTCAATAGAATGCATTCTTATGAGGCAGAGACAATTAAAACTCATATTGTTCGGCTATAACTTATCCTTCTTTTATATAGCATAACCCCCGCCCCCAACCCCTTCATGCCTGCTAGCTTTATAGATTCATAGATTCATAGATTCTAGGACTGGAAGGGACCTCGAGAGGTCATCGAGTCCAGTCCCCTGCCCGCATGGCGGGACCAAATACTGTCTAGACCATCCCTGATAGACATTTATCTAACCT
>NW_020693520.1:0-2647 GCF_002925995.2 Terrapene triunguis
TGCGGGCAGGGGACTGGACTCGATGACCTCTCGAGGTCCCTTCCAGTTCTAGAATCTATGAATCTATGAATAAATAGAAGGGTTAAATCAAAAAGCAGATACTTGTTTTGTTCAACTTGGAATACAAAGTGTTTGGATAAATCAGGAAAACGTGATATACTAAAGTCTAATACATTTGCTTAAGTAAGAAAAAGAAACTTCATTGGCCAGATTGTTTTTAATTGAAAAATTGTTGTTAAAATTTGCATACCAACAGTCTTTGGAAACAAGGACATGGAAGGTTAACCCACTCCCCATATTGCCCATGGGATCCTTCTGGCTACCTCAGATTTCTAGCCAGAGGGCTGGGGAGGGAGGAAAGCTATTGGACACCAGAGGTTGTACCGAGTGGACTCCTCAAAAGTGGGTGTGCTTGTCCTGGTTTGTTGTTCCAAAGCTCTGTAATAAGTTATTTTACTGGAAGGGTGTACATGGCATACATTGAATAATAAGACTAATGTACTGTATAATGGCAATGTGTATGTGTTCATTGTTGGGAAAAGGTGTATGAGTGAAGAGTGGAAGTTTCCTTTGTAGGTTAAAAGAAGCCAAGAAGGGGAGAAGGAAAAAGAACAGAATGAGTTAACTGAGGAAAAAAATAGCTAGCAAGCTCAGTCCAAAGATAAGACGCTGGCACCATCCAAGGACACTGCCCACCTGGATGAAATGTGGTAGGTTTCTTTTCTCACAGATAAAAGAAGTGCTACCCAAAGACCCTAGCAGCCCTGCCATTCATTGAAACAAGGAGACTGAGTCTACGTAAAGTCCATCAACGAAAGACTGCTTTGGCTCCACACTGGAAAGGCCCTTTCCAAGTCCTGTTAACCACCAACACTGCTGTGAAGTGCCAAGGACTGCCCACCTGGACCCATGCTTCTCACTGCAAAAAGACCCCTCCACCTGGAGAGGATTCTCCAGCTGCTGATCAGCCTATTTCTCCTGCTAGCTCTGCTGTGCCTCCTGGACAGCAGGGAAGGAAAAACAAGGTGAAGTGCTAGTAACCTCTCCCTTGTCCACTGACAGACCTACTGTGCCTTTGGATTTTCCTAGAAGAAGCAAAACCATTACAGGGTGATGTGCTAGTAACCTCTCCCCTGTATGATGCTAAACCACACTGTTTCAGGAAAAGAGAAGAAGGAACACTTGCTTCATTGAAACCACAAAGTCCAGGAATTCCTGACTACAAAAGACATTAAGAACTGACCCTGGTGAAGAAACAAAGAATTACACACTGGCAGGAAGAAACTTGTGGGACCCATGCTTGGGAACGTGGTATTGATTGGATTTTGGGGTTTATTCTACAGGCTGCGCCCTGTGTTTTGGATAAGCCCTTCAGCAGGTATTGCCCTCCCTAATTGGATTTTAAATGATAAGTACCAAAGGCACCTTGTTGCCATTGCCCCTGCCATCTCCTCCATTACACTATTACCCCTGTAATACATCCAAATACAGACAATGCCACATATTTTATAAAACCAATGGCCAAGGCCTTCACACTTTAGTGATTTATTTAAATATTGTTTTAAAAATATATATATATATTTTTAAGGTTCAGGATATCCCATATAAGCGAACAATTGAATGGAAAAGAATGGATCAGTGGAGATAAAAGTATATGATATCACTACCAGTGAACCCCAAGAATCTGTAATTACAATTGATGGGTTCTATAGTGAATGTTCCTGGAATTTGCACTGTGTTAAATGAGAGAGGCCCTTATTGTTATTTGGTCACCCAATTAGTGAACAATTAAACGAATACCCAGAGTTTGTTTTGCCACTGGAAATTTTACCTGCATAGAAATTATTCCAGTGACTAATAATGTGACCTGTACCTTATTGCAATTAATATCAATGACCCAGAAGTTGCTGACAGAGATGGTATTGAATATCACTGAGGCTGGGAAGGCATTGCAGTGGGATCTAGCATGTTCAGAAATTCAGGATTTCCTGAATGACCAGCTAATGGCCATTCGGAATGATCTAGAGCATCAGGCTTGGCCCACTGCCCTTACAGACACATCAGGAGTACCATCTGACCTGTGGCATGGAGACATACTTGGAGACTTTCTGGGTGGAAGTGCGGACGTTCTCAATGCTCCTTCCAAGCATATGGACCGGTAAAGGGGGTGTGGGCTCCCACATACCGAATCCTGCCGGGTCCATGGGGAGGATGCATGTGGGATTGGGTAATTCACCAAGACATCTGGGAAATTAGACCTCCTGCTATGCCCAATCGATTTTTAGTCAGTGCTCCTGGGATTACACCTGACATTTGGATGGGGTTAGGTAGTCAATGGACATTTCGGCCATTAGAACCCCCACAGCTTCAGTGTATATGTAATCTGAAGCCAGGAGAAGTTGTCACTGTTTATAACTACGTTTGCTGGGAGGGTAGGGGACAAGGAACTACCCTGACAGGACACTTACTTTTTAAAGCTAATGATAGCTGTGTGTATGTTAATGACACCACATTGCAAGACATACACTTTAATCTCATTACCACTGCAGGCAATCATATTATTTACTGGCCTGCACATAGAGTTTTTCAAGTAGCCCTTAGGTTCCAGATACCCTTCTCCGACAGGGGGGTTGTACTGCTTGAACTA